>NC_058132.1:582907770-582970732 GCF_016433145.1 Gracilinanus agilis
TATACTTATATATATATATTATATATTCTTCTCTTGTTAATCAAAATAGATTCTACTTAAGATTCAAGCTAAACAAGCTTTTTTGTACCAATGCATATGGCACGTGGGGCAAGTATGGTATGATTTATTTTTGCTTTTATGTTCCTTATGTATCTTTTCATATATTTGCCATATGTTTTTGGGTTCCTTTGTTGTCTGGCAACTGAATTTGAAAATGTTTTCCTCTTATGCCACTCTACAGGTGCTTGATGGAGTGGTGAACTAAGTTCACTTTGAGATAATAAAGCCCATTTATTTGTATAGTTCAGCATGATTGACTGAAGGTAGCTCAATATTAAATCAAGAAGAAATGTTGCAGCATTAACAAAGCCCTCAGGGTGTAAAGTTGTGCCTGGAGTCTTTGAACCATACAAATTTGGACACTTCCCAAAACTCCTTACCCTGAGCCCAGACAGATATATGGCTAAATAAAATTCGTAGCTGATGCGCTCATTGATTCAAGGGTCCCTTTCTCTGAAGTGTTCACATGAGTCATCGTCTTTCTATAAAGAGATGTGGTGCATGGAGATGGGAAGGAGAAAGGCAGAGTTTCCAAGGAAAATGGTCCATAGAGACATTGCAAATGTTAAACAACTATTAAAAAAAAGTAAAATCATGATTGCCCAAAGAAAGTTAGAAACTGAAATGTTATTTACTTGCCTTATTTACCCAGATAATATCCAGATAAACCATAGACTCATGAAATATTTTTGGAGTTCATGAGAGATTAATCATAAAAAATTCTATAGGCCAGCTGAGAATTGTTTCCAAGACTTATCTTTCTCACTTACCAAAATAAAACCTTTGAAATTCTCAGGAATCATGACACAGTCACAAAGCATATAACAAATTGTTCTTGTCCTCAAGGAACTTAAAGATACGTTTGCAGAATTACATCCATAGACATGGCTGTTAGATATTGGAAAAAAAAGTTGGAATAATCTAACCCAACCTCCTTATTTTATAGGTTTAGAAAATGAGACCCAGAAAAGTTAAATAATTTTATGGAAGGAATGAAGATAATAAGTGTTTAGGTCTGACAGAAATCCAGGTTCTCTGACTCCAAAGACAGTTTTTTTTTCAATGCACCAGTAGCTGAGAAACTATAGACCACAGGTTAAAAATGTAAGTCATTCTTAGCTCATGGACAATATAAAAACAGGTGGCAAGCCAGAGTTGGCCTGCAGGCTATGGTTTGCTCCTCCTGCCCTAAATTATGGAGTTATTAAGCCTAACTTTCCATGCTCCAGTAATTTATAAAAGTTAGAACTTAATCTTTTTTTCAGAGAAATATATGAACCTTCTATTGCCCCCTTCTAGCACTGCTTTACTATATAACAGTGGCTTCCAGCTTTAGAATTTGTGATATATACTTTGTTTTTTTTTCCTTTTTAAGGTAAGGTACATATTGTAATACAGTGAAAATAGTTCTATATTGATAGTAAAAAAAAAGAGGATTTTAGGCTCAGCTCTAAAACTTAATAATTCTGAGACCCTGAGTAAATCATTTCATCTCTCTAAGGCTTAGTTTCCTTTTCTGCAAGAAATGAATAATAATATTTATACTACCTTCCTAACAAGGTTGGTTAAAAGGAAGTACATTGCAAATTATATTATAATGTTTGAAAAAGATAAAGGAAAAGCTGGAAGTAGAAATAAAACCATGGCCAACATATATTACAGAAACGTTTTCCTTCTGTGTGTTTCTAACTATAGGCTTTACCACAATGACTCAGATGCCTTCTAAACCTGAAACTTCTTTCAGTACCTAGGATCATTTAATTTTAGAGCACCCCTCTTCCATACTGCTCTCTTCCTATTAGTAAATTCTTTCAAATGCTACCATTTTGTAAATGAGTCCAGGCTAGCCATGACTTATTTATCTCTTGATTATAGTTCTGGATCTTTACTTCAGAACATATTTCTACCACTCTCTACCATCCACTGCCCCAGGTCTTCATCATCTTATGATTGTGCTATCGAAGTAGTCTTCATTTTAGTTTCCTTGCTTCGAATTTTTCCCTATTCCAATCCTTCCGCCATTCATAAGTTAATCTTGATCTTTCTTAAAAGCCTGGTCATCTCATATACACACTGCCTATCTCCATTTAATACATTCCAGGGACTCCAAACCTTATTACCTTCAGGTTGAAAAATGAGAATTCTGCAATGACATTCAAAGTGCTTTGTAAAGTATTTCTCTCCTACCTTTCTGTTCTTATATTTTATATACTCAGACATATTTGGTGATGCAGCAACACTGACATCCCTCCCTATTCCTTGACATGTTCACTGGCTGTTCACCACATGTTTGTAAGCCTCCCACTTCTTACTTTCACCTACTGGCTTTCCTGATTACTTTTAAGCCCCAGCATGAAAAAAAACTCAATTTATGTACAAAACCTTTTCAGATTCACCTTAAAGATAAGTCACCTAAAGAAAAGTCTTCCTTCTATTGATCAATTCTAATTTATTAAGCATACATCTTACATTATGGATCTGTTTAAAAATTATTTCCCCATATGAAACTGTTAGTTCCTTCAGAGCAGGGGCATTTTACCTTTTTTGTTTTACCAAGACTTAGCAAAGAATGTGAAAAATATTAGATGCTTAATAAATGCTTATTTACTGTTATGTAAAAAAGTCTAAAAAAATTCACATGGTAAATTCCACAAATTATTGTGTCATTTCTCATACCTCCCACATAATCTCTTTTCAAAGATGATTTTAATTTACCAAAATTTTCTATGAATCTATGTGAAGATACATACATAGCAAATTTTGGTCAAATAAGTGAGATTTCATATATATGTATCATATATATGTATATACAATAAAGTATAATAGAAGATAACATATGCTAGAGGCAGAAGAGAGAAGTAGACAAAACACTCTAGGAAAAATTTAAAATTCACAGACTTCCTAAGAGGAGCTTCTATGCTCTTGATAGTGTCATTGATAAAAGCACTGACTAGAGCCAGGGAAACAATAGAGCCCTAGGGCACTCCACATGGGCAGCATCATTCAATTCCTTTCCATTTTTTGGATTCTGCTGCTTAAATGATTCCAAATTCACTTAACTCTACTATCCTTCAATTGATATCACTATCTTGTTCAAAAATACGTTGTTGAATTCTGTTGAAATTCAGATCTACTAGTATAGTAATCTTGTCAAAAATGGAGCTAAGTTAATTCTAATGTATTGCTCTTAATGAAAACTTTCTGGCTTATAATTGTCAGGTCTTTCTAAATGTTTATCATTTTTTTCCCTTTAATAATCCATGCTCATGCTTTTACTAGGGAGCTCAATGAATGTTAAAGTTTATACTTTTTTATCCTTTTGGAAAATGGGAAAAATGTCTATCTACCTTAGTGCTTTAATGATTATTTATTACAGTTCAATGATATCATTCATATATCTTTTCAAAATTAATTGATGACAAATTAGGTCCATGGTGGTGAACCTATGGCACATGTGCCAAAGATGGCATGCAGAGACTTCTCTGTGGGTATTTGCACAGTGGATCCTCAGAATTAGTTACTAGCAATGCAGAGAGAGTTGGACAGAACTGCTCTCTTCCTGCTCCCACTGTGCCTCAATGCCCCTCTGCCCAGAACCCCAAAAGGACGTGCTTATTCCCTCCCCTGAGCACAGTATCTGGGCTACTCCCTCTCTTTCTTTCACTCCTTTTTTTTTGGGATGGAGAACTTGGTCTCTGGAGGGATGGAGCATGGTATCCAGTCTGGGGGGGGGAACAGGGCATGACACAGGGTGTATAAAAGGTTCTAAAAGGTTTGTCATCACTGATTTAGTAGTCTCCTACTATCTCTTCACTTGTTTTGTGTTCTAATGCTTCCCCCTTTTTTTTCACCAATTACATGTAATACAATTTTCCACATAAGTTTTTCAAAGTTATATGATGCAAACTAACTTCCTTCCTCCTTGATGGTAGAGTTACGAACTGATACAACCATTCTGGAGGGTAGTTTGGAACTATGTCCAAAGGTCTATAAAACAATGCATACCCTTTAAAAATTAATTTATTGTCAGTTACATGTTATGACAATTTTCCACACGAGTTTTCCTAAGTTATATGATCAAACTTATCTCCCTCCATTCCTTCCCTTCCTCCTTCCAGGGCTGATAGGCAATTCAATCTGTGTTACATATGAATTATTATATAAAACATATTTCCATGTTCTTTATTTTTGTGAGTAATCTTATAAAACCCTAACCACAAAACATAAACCTAAACGAACAGATGAAAAATTTTATGCTTTCATCGGCATTCCTACTCCAACAGTTCTTTCTCTGAAGATGGGTTGTATTCCTTGCTACAGAATTGTCCTGGATCATTACATTGCCAAAAAATAGCTGAGTATCTGTTATGTTGATTTTAACAGAGATATTTGGGAAGCTGAAGTGTTGGCCAGAGACCAGAAACCTACAGGACTTGCTTCTCCTCACACACAGGCTTGAGTGAGTAGGAAGGGTTATGTACTCCTTTACTCTCACCCCTCCCACCAAGCAGTTAGAATCAGTTGAAAATGGAGGATGGTCAGATACATTAGCTAGGGTGAGCAAGACTAATCCCCTCAAGATGTTCACTTTCTCGACTTATTTCCCCACAGGTTTGACTAGGGAAGATAGGAGAAGCTTGATGTCTAGTAGCTATCAGGGACAGAACAAGGATCTGACTTTTTGGACTGGCAACTGAAAGGAAGCCAGCTTTATGGAGGATATGAGTATTCCCAAAATAATAGCCAGACTCAACTACCTCAAAGAGGAAGTTTTACTGATAAAAGAGGGAGGGGAAGGAGGGGAGGTTTTCAGGGATCAGGATAAGATCTGGGAAGCCCTGAACCATTAGATAGAAACAGCCCCACACCCCCCTCAGGAGGGAGTGGCAGACTTTATAACTAAGTTGCCCTCAAAGCCTATACTTATCACTTCTAATATCTAAAATAACAAAATGGTGCCAAAAATGCTATTGCCGGAAAGGTCTAATTCAGCTAAACAGGCAAACTGCAGAGAAAAACCAAAGTGGCTTTTGCCACAATGGCCTCCCAAAGCAATCCAAACTGGGATCAGCAGGCAAAGTGATCTGCTTACCTCAACACCCAGGAGCCAACTGCCCCAAACTGCCTTAAACTGCCCCCATCCAGAGTTCTCTAGGGGGCGTCCCCTGGAATTCTGCTTGAGGCTTGATCCTGTATCTTGCAGGAATTCCACCCTGACATTTCCATGTTACAGTCTCAGTTTATCATTCCACAATAGTGCTGTTACTGTGTATAATGTTCTCCTAGTTCTGCTTATTTCACTCTGCATCAGTT
The DNA here is from genome assembly GCF_016433145.1 of Gracilinanus agilis. NCBI lineage: Eukaryota > Metazoa > Chordata > Mammalia > Didelphimorphia > Didelphidae > Gracilinanus > Gracilinanus agilis. The sequence goes on from NC_058132.1 coordinate 582,913,144, forward strand.
CATGTAGGTCTTTCCAGCTCTTTCTGAAATCATTCTGTTCATCATTCCTTACAATATAATAATATTCCATCACAATCACATGCCACAACTTGTTCAGCCATTCCCCAATTGATGGGCATCCCTTCAATTTCCAATTCTTTGCCACCACAAAAGAGGAGCTATATAGATATTTGTACCAGTATGTCCTTCCCCCGTTTTTATTTCTCCTGGATTTAGACCTAATAGCGGCATTACTGGATTAAAGGGGGTGAAATGCATACAAATTGTGTTATACACTTTGATCTATCAGCAATGCATTAGTGTCCCAATTTTGCCACATCCCCTCCTCTAGTCCCCTTTTCAAATATTTTGTATTACATATCTCATTCTGAGGATCATTCTTTTTAGCAGGAAAAATAAAACAAAACCAAAAACTGAAGAATAGCAAAATAACCCTGAAATAGGAGTTGCTTAGTTCTCAAATCCATCCTTATATTGACATTGACTATCAAGAGAAATTTTCCACACATAGTTTTAAAATTCTTTCTTGACTTTCTCTAGCATTAATGGAATACTTCAGAGCATGGAGTTGAACCAATAGCGCATCATTTTTGCAATATGTCACCTTTTTTAAGAAAAATTCTTCTCAGTTACTACTAGTTCAGTCCAACTATAATCTGGGTCTTTCAAAAAGTTGAGTTCAAGGATTAGCTCTATTTTCACCCATATCCTTTTCTTTCTTATCAGAGTAATTCAGGAATGATTTTCCAGAATGTCACTTTGTAGAGCCATCCCACCATATATTCTATCCCTCTTGAAAAGACTTCTATTTATTGCCTCAGTCCTTTGTATTGTGTTAATAGAATAATTTATGCTTTTTAGTTTCTCATCTACAACCTAGATTATCCTTGCCATGGGTTCCAATGTTTCCTCTTTAATTCTCTCAAGCCATAAAATGTCATGAATGTCTTCCTGTCATTTTCACTTCATCAGCCAGTTAATCCTTATTTGTCAGAATCAAGTCCAAATAACACTTCCCCTCCTCTACTCTTCTTCTTTCTGAAAGATAAAATTATTAGCGAGGCAAAATCCTCACCTGTCTTTTCCTCTTAGCAGAAAAAGACTTACAGAACAAATACAGATAGATAGAAGTCCCACATTGAAACCTGAACAAATTCTACATCATTAATGAATGCACTTAATAATTCCTCTAATAAATACCAATAAAGTCAAAACAGAGATCACTAAAGATATCCTAAGTGTGACCTACTATGAAGGAAACTTAAACCTTCTTTTCTACATACCTTACCATTATCACCTGAAAACAAATAATTTTGAATCAACCTAAGTCTCTACATTTAGCAATAATTTCTGAAAAAAGACATCACCTTTACATATAATCTGAACTGTGCATTTTCCAAAAGTTTTTTAATTGGCATTTTGGTATTCATTAGTTTTCTTTCAGATATAATTTATTAAGTGAATCAGCTTTGCATGTCAAGAGTCAGGCACTAATTTTAATGAGACTCTTATCCTTCAGTTTTGTTAAATGTGAAATTTATTTTACATGGATTTTTCATACATTATAGATATAGTATTAAACCTAATATGCACAAAACAAAAAAACCACTGACTAATATTAAATGATATATTAATACAGGCACTTCCTCTATTTGTACAGATTGAAACTCAGGAGATTTTTTCCCCCATCTTCTGTCATTTAACTTCTCTCTACCTTAGTTTGCTCAAGTGTAAAATGGGGATAATAGTATTATGTACCTCAAAAGGTTATTGTGAGGATCAAATGTGATATTTGTGACATAGTTTGCACAATATATTTGCCATATGATAGGACTAAGATTCTTTTTTTTTTTAAACCCTTGTACTTCGGTGTATTGTCTCATAGGTGGAAGATTGGTAAGGGTGGGCAATGGGGGTCAAGTGACTTGCCCAGGGTCACACAGCTGGGAAGTGGCTGAGGCCGGGTTTGAACCTAGGACCTCCTATCTCTAGGCCTGACTCTCACTCCACTGAGCTACCCAGCTGCCCCTTAAGATTCTTAATCTTGGGTTGTGTGTGTGTGTGTGTGTGTGTGTGTGTGTGTATGTATGTGTGTGTGTGTGTATGACAGACCACTTTGATAGTCTAGCAAAGCCTAAGTACTCCTTTTATACACTGCTTTATAGTATCAGCCAACTACCTTTTTCTATCCTATCCTTAACGACTATCCTGGATTCTATGTTTATGTCTGCTTCCATCCCAAAGAATATCTCCTCTGTCCCTTGTAGTTCTTATTCTCCAGTGTTAAGTGAATCACAAACATACGGCATTGTTTCAACAATAACAAAACTTGAAAATGAGTTTTTCTGCTTGGGATCAATTTGAGGTGGTTAAAAGAGCTGCTCAGTATAAAAAATGAAAAAAAAAAACAACAAAAAAAGAAACCACCATTTTCCCCTTGCTCCTATTTGATTTATTATCTACCTGCCCAAGGCAAGTTTACTAATGTGCTAACTCATAAGTCTTCTTATTTAAACAGAACTTATAATTTGCACAAGAGACATTTAACATTTTTCTTGCCTCACTTATTAGTCATATTGCTTTTGAATTATTATAGATCTCATCGGGGAAGTCCTGCTATTGGGGTGGATACAATCAGTACAATGTCTTCTACAAATAGGAGCCTATAACCTCATCATCTATAAGGATTGTTTATATTTGGTATATACCCTCTTCCATAACAGTGGAAAACCTCCTTGGAGAACTTCCAGCTTCTTGTTTTATGTGTTTCTTAATCTTGATAATCACAGGAGAGTTGTACAAAATTATCTCTGTGGCTTCATCTATCAGTTTTGTGTACTTTCAACATGTGTAGGAGATAGATGTTTTTGGAAGATGGCCATAAGTGCAATGTTTTGCTCTAAGGACTGTATTTTATTTTTCATTCACCAAATAATAAACTCAATCACATCATAAGTCCTACATACTTCTCAGTCAATTATTTATTTACAAAGATGTGGTATGTCATAACCAATAAGTTGTGAAATCCTTTGTTTCATTCTTAGATTTTCATCATGTTTTCCAAGTTATCAAGTGTGTATACTCTCAATACTGTAAAGAGGAATTCTTTATTCCTTTTTTTAAGTTAACAGGGGACCTGGAGGTCCTCTTACTATAGAGATGTGTAGGGATTTACCAGCCCACAGTGACAGGAAGTAGAAACTATAGAGACAGGAAGGAGAAACCATAGAGACAGGAAGGAGGAACCTAGAGACAGGAAGGAGGAACCTAGAGACAGGAAGGAGGAACCATAGAAACAGGAAGGAAGAATGTTAGAGACAGGAAGGGAGGTAGAAAAAGGATATAAAAGGCTGTCAGTTGCTGACAGGGCTATTAGTTGGATAGAATATATTTATATATATATATATATATTCTGTCTAGTGAACTGAGCTGAAGGGTGATCAGTTGGACTTTCTCTAACGGCAGTTATAGGTAGATATAGGCAGTTTTAGGTAGTAATTATAGGTAGTTAGAGGTTGTTATAGGATAACTATTCTAGACATTAAGAAAATTTCTTTATTTACCTCTTTCCTATATTTCTCTCCTTTTCTATATTCATTTTATTATATTCTTTTACTATCTCTATTTTAATTAAACTAAATTGTTAACTGTTAAAAGCTGTTAGAAGTTTTCTTTTCTGTGACTTAAAGGGACAATATTAATTTATAGCTCTACATTATCTCATTAAAACTTAAATAATCAAAAGCTGCTCTCTTATTTTGTCAAAACTCCTAAGTTAACCCTTACAATACTAATTGACATCTAATGTTCATTCTTGCTTAAAAATTTATAATCCTTTGATTCCATATTGAGTACATTATCAAAAATATTTTGAAGAGATGAAAGATAATATAAGTTAATAATTATTTGATCATATCATTTTAATCTCATTTGAAAATAATGCTTTCCTTCATTTTCCCCATTATTTTAACTTCTCTTTGTAAAATTTTAAAATTACTTTCAGTTCTTTAAATATTATTTTCCTGCCAACACTCTGTGTGTGTGTGTCTGTATGTGTGTGTGTGTGTGTGTGTGTGTGTGTGTGTGTGAGAGAGAGAGAGAGAGAGAGAGAGAGAGAAAGAGAAAGAGAGAGAGAGAGAGAGAGAGTCCACCTCATTAGAGAGGTAGACTTATACTTAAATACTTTCTTTTGGATACACACATACATACAGAAAATAACACAATATGTATTTTTGCCTTTCAACATTTATTATCTGAGTAAATTTTGTTTTCCCCTCTACCTCTTTGCCCCTTCTGGCTTTCCAAAGTTGTGGCATGTAACTTTATTATTTTACTATTGTACATAATCTCTAAGGCTGAGAGTCCTCAGACTTTTTGAGTCATGGGAATGAAGGCACAGAGGAAACTCTAAGGATTATTATATTATGTCTCCAGTGAGAGTATTATCAAACTTCCAAAATAGTCTTCTTGTATACAAATATCAGACCTCTCTAACCCTGACTTATCACATTTTCCAAAGTGATATGTCTAAAACAAATCTATGATACTCCTCAGCTCAAAGAACTTCTTGGCTCCCCATGGCCTCTAAGATAAAATGCAGACTCCTCTTCCCTTTGGCATTAAAATCCCTGCACAGCACTAATCTTTCTTTGTAGGTCAATTAATTACATATTATTCTCTCTTCTATGTTATATTTTCAAGGCAAACTGACCCCTTTTTTGTTTCTTGTTTTACAGTTTTTCATCTTTTGCCTCCATGCCTTTGCAAAGGTTGCCGCCAATTCCTTACCCTCATGCCTGGATTATTCTTTTGTCTCTATCTTTTAGAAAGAACCTTTAGTTTCTTTCAAAATTCAAATAAAGAGACAACTCCTTATATAAATTTCTGATTTCTTTACTGGCTAGAGCAACCTTCCTCAAATCAGCATATTTAAAAATTATGTGCATATCCTGAATTTACACATCAACAAACATAGTTTATGTCCTTTATATAATTCAAACTGTTTGAGTGGCTCTCTTTTTCTTTTATTTAAATCCAGACATAGCAGAATCTTAGAGGCTTGATAAGTGTTTTAATAAATATCTTTTAATAAGGCTTTGAAAAAAATTTTCTTTTCAGAGAAAAAAGTGCTTTTTCTTAGAGTGGTTTCACATCATCAGTGTCTCCTAGTGCCTGTCAATACCTTCTACGTCTAAGGCACAGAGTTTTGTGTATGTGGCAGGGGAGTTGTGGGGTAGATTGGTTAGAGGGTAAAATGGGATTGTGATTCTGTGATACAGTATTGCTATTGGACTCCCAAAGCCCAATTCTGAAATAAAATCATGTGAGGTTGTTTTGACTGGTGGAGCATTAAGACAGAGTGAGTCAGAGCTTTACCCATTTAAGTTGGCCAAATTCTTTCCATGAAATTTTTAACTTGTGTAGTTTTTCTGATTTATCTTGTGGATTAAGTATGTTACTCTAAATTTAGTATGTATTACCTTCTTTTGAAAAGCCGAGATAGGGAAATTATGTGGAAAATGATTCCACCATTTTGCCACTATAAAACAAAACTCCAAATAGTTTTGGGAAATACCTTTCACTTGGAAGGTTTCTCTGCATCAGTGACAACACCTAGTTTATTTACATTCACTAAGTCCAATCTTAAGCTTGTGCTTTAGGAATTTGGTTACTTTAAATAAAAAAACCCTCTCAGGACAAGTACTGAATATATTGGCTCTCAAAAAGTCTAGAATCTGTATTTTGCCTCAATAGAAGTTAATTTCAATTACAGGACTCAAGGCAGAAATGCTGCAGTACTAGGAGAGATAAATCACAAGATTCTGTATTTATATTTAGTGCTGCTATAAAAACATTAAAATGTCTCTATCCTAATCCTAATAAATGTAGAAGATGTAGAGTCACTGAGTTACATTTTCACATATCTGACTTTTAGGTAGGATTGCAGTGAAAAGGAAGGGGAAAATATCTTTCCATTATCAGAATAATTAGTTCCATAAATTTCTTTATGTCTTCTGTGAAGAACTAGGGTAATTATACTGTGAAATTTCACTTTCTGGATGGGACATATTAATTTATAAGCATGTATAATGCTTGCTTCAGAACTCTCCCCTTTGTGTACATGTACTTTATTATATATAAAAAGTATATAATATACCCCTCCAAATTCTGTGCATAATGTATGCCGCATGCATTTTTTAAAATTAGAAAATTTATTTCAACCATTTTATTGGATTAAAACTTTCATTAAATTTGTGCTATATGGCTTAAAAGAAGTGTTTTATTTGTACTCAACAAGTGAGAGCACAGTTCCAGAAAAACATCAAGTTCATTTACAAAAAAAATAAGTGTAGGTAGTGACAACATAATTACGACTAAACATCATGAAGAATGTAGGAGTTTATGTTTTATTAAATTTCATCTAATGGGAAATATTCTATTGTAATTACGAGCACAACTCTATCTACTATCTTGTAATTCAATGTGCTATGGCACTTTTATTGATGGTTAACATTACAAATGCCTCCCCTATCTGGAATTACTAAAGATTTTTTTTTCTTGGCTTTTATATAAGAAAATAAAGTTTTTATAGAAATTGAGTTGAAGGAAGCATTTACACACTATTGTAGTAGGATGATGATGATGGTGATGATGATGATGATGATGATGATGATGATGATGATAATAATAATAATAATAATTCTCCTCAAAATGAAATCTCTTATCCATAAGAAGGGGGATAAGAAATGACAAATAAGAAGAATAATAGACAGGATGAGGTACAATGAAAGATTTTGTGCTATGAATTCATAAGAGTAGAATGGAATATGGACTAGGTTGATACCCTTTTTGAATACAATGGAACTTCTGCTAAGAACTTAAGAGTAGATGAGGCAGTGTTATTGGGTCATGGGCTGCCCATACTCAAAACCACTTTGATTGCCATTTTGATAGAGCATTATTTTTTTCTATCATGTTCCAATAACATCAGAAATGCCAGTAACATGTTTATTGGAAATGGTTAGGAGAAGTTGGTGTTAAATGAAAATGAGTAAATAGTTAATATGCACGGAGTGGACTAAAAAAGTGAATACTTTTTCTTCTAAACCTGTACACAAGAATAAAGTTTTAAAAATTATCTTGCCAGTTTTATATAAATAGAATAATTCATATAATAAATTATATAAAAATAATAAAAATATAAAATTAAAATAAATATAAAATAATACAAATTAAAATAAATATAATATAATACAATATAATAAATAAAACATAAAAATAATATGCTTCCTTCCTGTTCTAGCTAAAATCTCTGCTTCTATAGAAAAACTTTCCCAATCACTTTTTTAAATTCCCTGTTTATCTGGTAAATAGCTTGTTTGACTATAATTATTTGCATGTTGTCTCCTGGATTAGATTGTGAGCTCTTTGGATAGTAGAGAGTGTCCTTTGCCTTTCTTTGTATCTCCTAGTACTTTGCACAGTTCCTTACATGTAATGAGTATTCAATAAATATTTACTGACTAATCAGACAAAAACAGAATAAAAACAAAAATGGAATTTTTAAAAAGGCAGTAGCTCTTAAACTATTGTGAATGAATACATTTTCCTAAGGCATTTGACAGAAAAGTAAAAGAAAACTTTTCAGAACTAATACACAGTAATTGATATAAATACAAAAGTAAGAAGAATTGGGACACAATTGGGGTTATCAGAGCATAGACTTAAAAGAAGACACTGAAGATCATCAAGGAAGAGAGCTTGAGAGAACTAATGAGGATCTCTAGAATGGACACTGAGCAGCTAGGTGGCAGAGTGGATAAAATGCAAAGCCTAAAGTCAGTAAGAAAAATTTCCTGAGTTCAAATCTATCTTCAAGATACTAACTGTGTGAGCCTAGTATATCTGAACAACATAATGCTTATAAAAAAGCAACAAAAAAGAAACACCTGTAATGCATTGTAGAAATAAAAGCATATAAAATTATAGTTTATCCTAATCAGAACTTGAAAGCAAAGGCTAAACAGTTAAGATAACATAAAGAATCAAAATAGAATAAAGAACAAAATAAATAACTCAATATCAGTTTAGAAAAAAAAAAAGATTTGAGTTAAGAAAATTAGAGCCAGAGTAAGTAGAAAATGTATTACTTTTATGGTGAAGAGAAGTCCACCACAATCTGTGAATAATTTTGATCAAAGAGATTAATATAATGATCCATGGATAAATCAGGAAAGTCATTAAAGCTCAAGTCCTGAGCAAAATCACAAATGGAAAAGGCATGATAAGATCAATAAATACTGGATCAACTGCACAATAGAAGATCTGTGCATAAATCCTGCTTCAGACACTGTTAGCTTCATGACACTTTATAAATATTTGACAGTAAAACCTGGATTATTGGTAAATCATTTTACCAAATCCTATGATATACAAGCTTGACTGAACCTTTCTTGACAACATACAACATATATCTATTATCAAAAGATGAAAATCCCAGTGATCACTTCAAATATAGGGCAATTATGCAATTTTATAGAAAAGATTCAAACTTAAAATAATTTAAAGTGATATTAAGTATAAGAAAAAAAATTGCCAAAACATGAAGGTATGAGAGTCAATAGATTTAGAGTAAGTAATATTTAGTTTGCTGGATAAAAGAACTGTTAAATGCCCTCATCAGACCCCACTAATCTCAAGATTTGAGCAGATCTGGTGATATTAATTACTCTAATCATATTGTTCCTCCCAATCACTCCTCCCAGTTGCCACTTACTCACATGTAAAGACTTTAACATCATGGAATGTTAGTCAACATCTCCATTGCTGCCCACTCTCATAACTCTTCTCTGGTGAAATTTATTGAAATCCAGTCCTTCCTGCTTAGAGTAAGGTCTCAATCATCGCTATATGTTATGCAGTGACCAGGAATTGCAGTTACTTTTTCCCTGATTAAAGTTGATTATTGCTACTTTGTCAATCCTCTTTATTTTCAAGTTGAGTATCACAATATTTATACTGTTTTTGTTAATTATTGCCAGATCTTGGCCTGGGTTCTACCTTCATGTAAGATTTAAAATGTATAAAATATAATCAAGAAGAGTGAAAATACTAGATTTATAAACTCTTCTCATTGAGGTTCATTCTCAGTTTAAAACTGCCAGCAAAACAATAAAATCAAAGATCATTGATTTAAAATGTTTACTTCCCCAGAGGACTGTTTAAACCCAATATGATTCTTCTTAGACTTAAAGCCCTATGTGGAGCTTCCAAATTAAAGAAGGGGGTGAATCAGCATATCTTGGTAGTTTCTTTTAAAACTAATTTTTTTCACAATTACACGCAGATACAATTTTTAATATTTTTTCTGACATTATGCATTTCATGTTCTTTCCCTACTTCTAACCTCCACCTCCTACCCAGATAATAGGATAAAGGTCATGCATATTTTATCATAAAATACATATTTTCATATTGGTCATGTTGTGAAATAAGATATATATATGAATAATATTAGAAAAAAATCATGGAGGAAATAAAGTGAGAAATGGTACATTTGAATCTCATTCTAACTGCATCAGTTACTTCTGGGGCCCTGAATATCCTTTTTCATTATTAGTCCTTTAGAGTTACCCTGAATCCTTTTCTTATTGATAATAGCTAAATGTACAACATTTTCCTGGTTCTGCTTAGTTCACATTGCATCACTTTATATACATCTTCTTAGGGGTTTTGGTTTGTTTGTTTGTTTGTTTTATGATCACCTTGTTTGACATTTCTGAAGGAACAATATTGTTCAATTACATTCATATGCTATGACTTATTCAACCATTCCTCAATTGATGGAAATCTCTTCAGTCTTCAGTTCTATGGAAACAAAAATAATTTCCATAAACATATTTATAGTGAGCTTCATTTTCCCTATCTTTAATCTCTTTGGGATACGGATTTAGTTGTGGTATTAATGGGTCAAGGGGCATGCACAGTATGACAACTTTTAGGCAGGGTTCCACATTATTCTCCAGAATGGTTGAATCTATTCACAATTCCAACAAGAGTGTATCAGTGTCCTAATTGTTCCACATTCCCTACAACATTTACAATTTCCCTTTTTTTGTTATCTTAGCTATACTGTATTATATTGTATTGTGCCAATCTAGGGTGGTATCCCAGAATTGTTTTAATTTGCATTTTTCTAATTAATAGTGATTTGGAGCATTTTTTTCATATGACTAAAGATAGTTGTATTTTCTTTAACTGAGAATTGACTGTTCATATTATTTGATCATTTGTCAATTGAGAAATACTTTGTATTCTTATAAATTTAATTCATTGTGCTGATTTTGTGTAAAATCCTTTTAATTTAAAATAGTCAAAATTATCTATTTTACATCTCATAATGTTCTCTATGTTTTGTTTTGACTTAAATTTTTCTTCTTATCCATAGGTCTGACAGGGAAGCTGTTTTATTTGGCTCTAATTTTTTATGGTATCAGCTTTTTATATCTAAATTACGGATCCATTTTGACTTTACCTTGGTATGTGGTATGCAGTTTTGGTCTATTCCTTATTTCCTCTTTGTTGTTTTTCAATTTTCCCAGCAGTTTTCATCAAATAGTGAATTCTTCTACCCAAAACCTTGACCTTTCTATTTGTCAAACACACCTAGTGTTTTACCATGGTCATTTTCCATTGCATATTGAGTGCCTAATCTATTCCATTAGTCTACCACTCTATTTATAAACAAGTAAGAAAAATTTTATAAACAAAACAAAGTTTGTTTTGATGATTGCTGCTTTACAATATAGTCTGAGACACAGCTAACCCACCATCCTTTATATTTTTTCATTAATTCTATGTCTTTTTTTTCAGATAAATTTTATTATTTACTTCTAACTCAATAAATTGGTTTTTTTTTGTAATTTAATTGGCATAATACTAAATAAGTAAATTAATTTAGGTAGAACTGTCATTTTTATTATATTGCCTCAGGGCCAATCATAAGCAATTATTTTTTCCATTTATTTAGATCTGACTTATTTGTGTGATAAGTATTTTGTAGTTGTGATCTTGAGTTTGTGTTGTCAGGCAGATTCCCAGCTATTTTATTTTGCCTATAGTTATTTTAAATATAATTTATCCCTCTATCTCTTGCTGCTGTGCTTTATTATTAGTAAAACAAAAATGCTAATAATTTATGTGTGTTATATCTTGCAACTTTGCTAAAGTTGTTAATTGTTTTAATTAGATTTGGGGTAGGTTCCCTAGGGTTATTTTTAGATATACCATCATATCATCTGCAAAGAGTAATAATTTTATTTCCTCTTTGCCTTTTCTAATTCTTTCAATTTCTTCTCTTATTGTTATAACTACCATTTCAAATACAACATTTTTGTTGTATTTGATATACACATATCAAATATCAATATACAATATCAATATACAATATATTGATGTTAATGGACATCTTAGTTTCACTCATAATCTTTTTGAAAAGACTTCTAGCTCTCCATTACAGATAAAGCTTCTTGTTAGTTTTAGATAGATTTTTTTTTTTATCATTTTGAGGAACATTCTTTTCATTCTAATATTCTCTACTGTTTTTAATTAGAATGGATGTTGGATTTTGTCAAAACTTTTTTTCTGCATCTATAATCATATGGTTTCTGTTGATCTTGTTACTAATGTGGTCAGTAATGCTTATAGTTTTTCCTAATATTGAACTACCCCTGAATTCCCAATTTAAAATCCATATAGTCACAGTTTTATGATCCTGTGATATATTGCCATAATATTTTTCTAGTTTTTTGTGTAAGATTTTTGTATCAATATTAATTAAGACTATTGGTCTATTTCCTTTGTTTTTTTGTTTTCCTTCCTGCCTTAGTTATCAATACCATATTTGTATTATAAAAGTAATTTGGTAAAGTTCCTTGCTCATGGTTTTTTATTTTTATTTTAAGTACTTATTTTAAGTATATAGTTTAAGTATTTTAAAGTATTTATTTTAACTATAAGATTCTATTGGAACAATTGGAATTGTTCTCTAAACATTTGGTAGAATTTGCTTGTGAATCCATCAGCTTTGAGATTTTTTGTAGAGTATTTATTCATAGATTGTTTAATTTCTTTTTCTCAGATGGGTTTTTAAGTATTCTATTTCCTCTTCTGTTAATCTGAGAGATTTATATTTTAAGTACTTATGTTTCTCTTAGATTATAAAATTTATTGGCACATAATTGGGCATAATAAATGCTAATAATTGCTTTAATTTCCTCTTTATTGATTGTAGTTTTCTTTTTTCTTTTTTTTGACCAAATTTATCAATGGTTCATTTTTTTTAGATGACCAACCCTTTGTCTTCTTTATTCAATGATTTTCTGACTTTCAGTCTCCTCTTTGATTTTCAAGATTTCTATTTACATGCTTAATTAGGGCTTTTACTTTATTCTTTTTCTAGTTTGTTATTTTAAATCTGCATTCCCAGGTCACTGATCTGCTCTTTCTCTATTTTATTTATTAATACATTTAGACATATACATTTTCTCCTAGGTACTGCTTTGACTGCTTCACCAAAATCTTGGTATGCTATTTCTCTTATTTGTTCTCTATCTACTCATTTTTCAAGGTAAGGCTATTAAATATCTTTTAGTGACTTTTTTCAGCCCTTTATTAAGTGTATTTTTATAGTGTTGTGATCTGAAAAGCATACATTTAGTATCTTTGCTTTTCTGCCTCTGGGTGTAAGGTTTTTGTATCTTGTTATATAACCAAATTTTCTGAAGCTGCCATTTACTGCTAAGAAAAAAAGAAAAGGTATACTCCTTTCTATTACAATTCCATTTTTGCCAGAGATTTATCATGCATAATTTTTCTAAAATTCTATTCACCTCCTTAATTTCTTTCCTATTTCTTTTTCTTTTTGTTTGATATTTCTAATTCTAAGAAGAGAAGGTTAATGTCTCCTGTTAATATAGTTTTACTGTCTATTTTCTTTTGTAACTCTTGTAATTTCTCCTTTAGGAATTTGGATGCAATACCACTTTGTTAGATACATATTTAATATTGGTATTGCTTCGTCATCTCTAAATCCTTTTAATCAATATGTAATTTCCTTCCATATCATTTTAACTAGATCAGTTTTCACTTTTGCTTTGTTTGAGATCATAATTGTTACCTGCACTTTTCTAAATTTTAGCCAAAGGATAGTAGATTTTACTCCAGTCTTTTCCCTTTACCCTATGAATGTCTTCCTACTTTAAATGAGTTTTTTATAAAGATCATGTTATGAGATTTTGGCTTTTATTTCACTCTACTATCCACTTCCATTTTATAGGTGATTTATCTTAATATTCAGAGTTATGTTCACTAACTCTCTTTCCCTCCAACTAATTTTCCCTCTTATTTTCCCTTCTGTTTCTCTCCTTTCATCCTTTCTCTCTTCACAAATGTTGTTGCTTCTGTTTACCCACCTCCCTGAATTATCCTTCCCTTTTGTCTCTTTCCCTCTTTTTTGCCCACCCCCTTTCCTTCTTACTTCCCTATTGGCTTTTTCAATTCAAATAATCATTTAGACTCTACATGTAAAATTACTCATGTATGATGAGGAATCAGAGAATGAAAGTTTTGAATTTGAAACAAAAGTTATATTGAACTAATAGATGAAACTGATAATATCTACTAGTATCTTATTTTCCTCCAGGAAAATTGAACTGACTATAACTATATGTAATAAGAACATAACTCAATATATTAAAAGACTTACTGGCAAGATTAAATTAAGGTTTAATGAGAAGATCACATTTAAATAAAGTAATACCTCTACTATACTAGCATTATCCTTCAGTTTGCTAATAGTAAAATATAAAGCTAAAAATTTGGAAAGGATTCTTAGAAAAAGGTATACAAAAATATAAAGGCTGAACCTTTTTAAATAGCTATTTAAAAAATTAACATTTCTTAACTATAAAAAAGGAAGAGTTCTGATTGACAGTTTTAGACAATGTGGTAAACAGACTGAAAAACTGTAGAAATATTTTTAATATAGAGTACATTGTTTTACCACACAATGATGAATAAATACATTATATCATTTTAGTTAAATATAATTGAAATTAGATTAAGTCTCTTTAAAAATTCATTTATTTATTTAAAACCCTTTCCTTCCATCTTATAATCAATTCTGTGTATTGGTTCTAAGGCAGAAGAGAGTAAGGACTAGACTAGACAATGGGAGTTAAGTGACTTGCTCAGAGTCACACAGCTAAGAAGTGTCTGAATCAAGGACCTCCTGAGTCTCTAGGTCTAGACTACAATTCATTGAGCCACCCAGCTACCCCAAGATTAACTCTTTTATTTTTAAATCCTTACATTCTGTCTTGGAATCAGTACTTTGTATTGATTCCAAGGCAGAAGAATGGTAAGGGCTAAGCAATGAGGGCTGAGTGACTTGCCCAGAGTCACACAGATAAGAAGTGTCTGAGGCCAAATTTGAACTCAGGACCTCCTGTCTATGGGCCTGACTCTCAATCCACTGAGTCACCCAGCTACAGCCTCCAAGATTAACTCTTTATGGAGCTTCTAAATTATGGGCTCTGAATAGAGAACCAATGCCCCTTCAAGGGCAATATATCTGTGAATTGAGATAATGATACGTCACCAAAGCTTATCTGTCATCCAAAACTGTTTCTGAAAATGAAATCACAGAAGGGTTATTCTTAAAGATTCTGGACTTAGTAATAAATGTAAATTAGGCAAGAGAATTTTAGAAATTGTGCACACATTATGATTGAATAAATTTAACATCTATGGAATTTCTAGTTTTATTCGATCAAATGGCTAAAATTATACATCAAAAATCCTTATATTTCATGTTCTGACATATGTCAACCCTCAGACCTCAAAACATTTTGGAAAATATCTTGGAAAAAACAAATGATGCTTGAAGTATCACACAAAATCACTGAGGCATGGTTACTCCATTAAAAGTTTAAAATACTTTATTTAATCTGCATCACATCACCAGATAGTCATGATCTTCAAATTACACAGAATCAAAAGCTTTTAGAATATAAAGAACTAGTGGCAGAGATCAGTATTTTGTGTGAAGAAGATACCGCTGTCCTAACTATTACTGAAGATATACTGAGGAAAATTCCAGTGAGTCTATAGAGTATCTGTTTAATATTCTAATATTTTTATTCATCCCCCAAAACCGATGTCTTTTTTCCATGTCTATAATACATCTTAGGACATTATGATAGCAGAATAAAAATTTTTCCTATGACTTTTTCTTCCTGAATCACAAAAGGGAGAGAGCAGGAAAGGGCACAGGACTAAGATTCAGGAAAACTTATTCGTAACTCATCCTCCCAATAGCTTTGTGACCCTGGATAAATTATTCTCTCTGTACCTGTATCCTAGTTTTCTGATAGGACATCCCTAATAAAATCTTGTCTGTGTACAGTCACATTGGCCCTAAAAGAGAATAATGTTTCTCACTAGAGTTTGCATGATTAGAAGTAGATGAACTTAGTATCCAGAATTATATATATGCATATGTTTATATATTTTTATGATCATAGGCTAACGTAAGAATTTGTTTTTTTTGCCTATGCATATTTATTACAAATATCTTATTTTTCTCCTTTTTCTTTTTTAAGTAAGAATGAGAGAGAAAATGCTTGCTTGTTCATTTAAACACATCACTAAAATTTAAATAAAATATAATGCAAACCAATGTTGCTACCATCTCATATTGCCATGTGTCTATATATATGGCAAAAGTCTTATAGAACATCATGAGCTATATATTTTTAAAAGCAAATACATTAAGTTGCAAAATAAATTTGAATTTTGGCAAATGGAGTGATAGGGGAAGAATGCATAATTGCATAGAATATAATTGTTTTTCTAACTTACTAGGAATCGGGCACCTTTAGTTCTATACCAAAAGTAGATGATGTAGTGTGTGTTTGAAGAAGAAATAATAGCAATTAATGGCACATATTTCTATAATTTATATTTGCAGTTCATACTGTCTAACCTTACAAATTGATTAAATACACTAAAATACACTAGAGAAATTAGTAAATTGGAAAGATATTAATATTTATATTAAATTTTGTCACACTAAACTTAACCTTCATTAATATGACTCTAGCATTGCCCTTGAGGGACTTTTAAACATCTTAACAACCTAACACAAGCATACATATATATTACAAACACACACACACATATATTTAATTTTATTCTAAAAAGGGATATGTATTTATAAAAGTATAGTTTGTGTCTCTAAATTTGATTTCTCTTTGGGAATTCAGAATACGACTTCTAATTGTCTCTGTAATAATCAGTCCATAAACACTTATTAAATGATTACCATGTGGGTGCTTGGGAATTCTGGGAAAACAGCAGCTTAGATGGTGCAAATCTTAAAACCTCTGCACCCTTTCCACACCCAGATAGAAAATAATGCACTTTGAGAAGAAAGAGGACCAAATCTAAAACAGGACAGAGCAGGGGGATCCTACTGCTGCATAGCTCAAGAGATACACCAAGAAAAACTTGAATTGTCAGGTATGAGGGTATAGAAGGGGAATCCCAGGATCCTCCCCCACGCGTTGTGTGGAGTCTCCAGTGACCCCTGAAATCTCTGGGTGGCTGGGAGCACCAGCCTGGAGAGAAGACCTTGCGGGCACCAGACTCCGTGAATTGAACACAGGCACCCTGGAGGTGGCTGGAGGAAAAAGTCAGAGAAACACAGCAAAAACTCTCAGAAGATGGTGGCTTAGATGGAGCCAAACCTCAGACTTCCTGGCTTTATCACACCAAGATAAAGGGCTTCAAAAGGAAAGAAAACCAAGTCAAACAGTAGGATAGAGCAGGGGGACCCTACTGCTGGACAGCTCAGAGAAAATACTCCATCTTTTCCTCCAACTTCTTTTTTTTCTTTTTTTGTTCCTCTTGAGATTTTAGCCTCAGGGCACATTAAGCAATACAGACTAAGCCAATTAATACAGGCTTAATTTCATCAATTGGAAAGACAAGAAGTCTTCAGAGGGCAGGGAAACTCCAACACTCCTCCTCTATAGACTGCAGAGAAAGTAACTACAAACCTCCATTGGGGGAAGATGTTTCATCAAAGTTCATTAAATCCATCTGATTAGAGTAGCAGAACAGAGAAGGAAAAATATGAGTAAACAACAGAAAAAGAGAAAAGAAATGACAATTGACAGCTTTTCAAAAAGTGAAAAGAGAGCAAATGAAATAGAAGAAAAGGAGGAAGCTCTAGCAAATTGAACACAGGCTTTGAAAGATCTCAAAATTCAATTAACTCAAGAACTTCAGGAACTCAAAAAGCAATCAAGAGAGGCTGAAGACAATTTGAAAAAAGGAAATACATGAACTAAATGCTTACCATGTGCCTGGTACAGTATTGTGTCAGCATGAAGATGATACAGAAAGGCAAAAGTTTGGTTCCTGCCTTCAAGGATCTTTACATTACATGTCCACTCAAATGATTAATTGGCATTTAAAACTCAACATGTCTTAAACTTAGTTTGTTCAGCCTCCCTAAACCATTTCTAAGCCAGTTCCTTTTTCATTATTTCTGTTAGAAACCAGGTTTCAATTTTGACCTCACCAATTCTTACTCATATGACTTTGTGCAAGTTATTTCACCAATTTAAGCCTCCATGTTTCTTATCCGTTGAAGTAAAGGAATTAGAATAGATGACCTTGAAGGTTGCTTAAAATTTATTTTTTTTTAATCTTAGGACTCTTTACTTCTCTCACCCACTCATAAAATAATCAGTTACCAAATGATAATATGTTGAAATATTGAGTACAAAGGAACTCTGTAGATGATCTCTTCTCAGTCCCTTATTTTTACATCTGAAGAAATAAAACCCATGGAGGCAAAGTGATCATTACATAGGGAGCTGCATGAGATCCAAAATGCCTTTACATTATTAATCCAGTGTTCCTGTCACCACACTATAGCATTGATCCTACCTTCACAAAATCTTTTAATTTCATTTTATTTCTATTCACTATTTTTAAATGAACTATAAAAGGAAGAGTATAGACTTCCTACGGTAAATTTTTACATTAAGGAATAAACACATAAAATACATTGAAATTTTTTTTCATTAGGAAGATAAACATATTAAGCTATTCCCTCTTTTATTCCAGTCTTATGCAAAGCCTCCATAGTAATTTGCATTCACAACAGGATTTCACAATGTAAATTGCATCTGCTGCCTCAGAGACCCTGCCTATCCTAACTTAAAACTGATGAGTATGTGTGTGCATGTGTGTCTGTTGAAGACTGAAAATCAACATCCCTATGGTAAGTAAATAGTTTAATTAGTCTAGAGATTTTGATAAATCCTTAATACTATGGGCTAAAGAAGAATTGAAACTGCAATTATTTTGAAATAGAAGTTTTTCCTCACTCAGAGAGGCACTTTTACAATAGCTGCTTATGCACTACTAAAATCAGAATTAATAAGCAATGCAATTAGATGGAAAGAACCCTAACCAAATAACTCCTTTACTTTATGGACATGTGAATTTGGGAGTACAAAGGAATAAAAAGAAAGGAAGTGTGCCCAGCCTTGGGATAATGCAATATTTAATACTTCTAGCTGTCATTGTTTCCAGGGGAATGGAAACAGCAGTTTCTGTGCACTAACTGTAGCAAAAATGTCATGCAAAACTGTGTACCATATCTCCATGCTGCAAAAAGCATATATGTCATCACCACGAGATGCTATTTCCAAAGCATCTCAGACATACACTTGTGAGATCTACAGTCATATTTTTTTTTAAAAACTGGGGCCAATAAATATAATTGAGGTACATAATTAAAAATGAAACAGCACGAGCCAAAACAGCTATAATCTTATGAGAGGAGATCATGAAAATGTCTACCAAGCTAGTAATGAGCATTACGCCTAATCTTAATTACGTGGATATTCTTAGATGATTACTTAGTAAGACTTTTTTGAGTAAACTATTAAGAAAATACCTAATTTCTGGGGTTAATTGCTCTTATGAATTTTCCAATGATTCTACTTCACAGGAAATACCTTCTTGAGCTGCTTTAAATTAATAGGCTTTCAAATCAACCATGGAGATTTTTCTTCCCCCAGGTGGTAAAATGCTTGAAACTCCAAGGAGTAGTATATTATATTAATGAAATACTGATACCCAACTCCATTCATATCTTCCAATAGAAAGTTTTCCTCTATCTGTGTCATTATTCATTCTAAAATATAGCTACCTCATTTGTTCCTCCCTTCCACTGTTCTCATGATATCATTCCCTGATGGTTTCAGTTCCCTACACTATAATGATTATGAGTGACAGCCTTTGTTCAGTAGATAGATATCTACCTAGAAGTAATAAAAAGCTTTGGTTCAAGTTCTGAAGATTAAATCTCCTGTGGCTATTGGAAAGGCACTAATTCCCTGGAGAAACTAAAACCATATTTTGCATTTCTGCATTGACTTTCCTCACTGAGAGATCTCTTCATCTATGGCTTCACATGTCTGGAGCTTCACTTTTGACCATTCTTTTCTTTTCTCATTTCAAAATTTTCTTCATTATCATTAGTTTTTTTCCCCTGATATTCTTGTCAATAAGTAATTTTGATGTAATTAACTGTTGAAAATGAAATACGACTGCCTGTTCATTACTGATAGATGCCACGGATCAAATTAGACATATTGAGCTTAGATTTTACCAACAGATAAATGTTTTATACCATGAGGAGAAAAGGGTGGTGGTAGTAAACAAATCTCTTGAAGTTGGTAAAAGAGATAAGCTAAAAGATTTTTGTTCTAGACTAAGATTAAATATCCAAAAGAAGAATTCATGGTAGGGAAAAAAATCAAATTAAATAAGAATTGAGCAATCTTTCCTGAGAAGAGTAGGAAGAACCAAGAAGTCCAAATGAATCACAACTCTCTTAGGTTTGGATGCAAAGGATTGCCTCATATTTCTTAAACCTCAGTATCACATCATAAATTCAAACCTTTACATAATTCTATATGTGGTAAAATAAAAAAAGATGTAGTTATTCCACGACCCATCCTTTCTTTGCCAATCAGTCAACTGAGCAAACTTTTGTTTGTTTGCTTGTTTTTTTTTCTTAAATTTTCTTCAGTAAAGAGAAAAGTGAAAAACACATGAAGAAGCAATGATTTCAGGCTTGGTTTCATGGCCTTTGTGGAAACTAAGGCTGGGATATACTTGTAAATACGGTTGAAAGCAATACTTAGGATATTCCAATGGAGAAAAGGGGGTCCTGTTACTCCCCAAAAGTCTTTAAATATGGGAAACCATAGGTTTCTACTTGTTCCCATTCCTTATCTGGGCATGCCTGCTCCTCCCCTGTTCTTAAGAAGTTGCCTTTCCTCTCTTCATGTCCAATCAGTCATTGAGATGAAAGACTACAACAAATTCTTTTAGATCTTGATTCTACTTTGCCAATGAAATCTATCCCTTCAAAATTCAGACTTTCTATGACTTTCTGGTAGATAGTTTGCAAGAACTGTCCCTTTAATAATTCCTAACTTCTTAGTCATTGTTTACTGCTTTTTCTTGGATTCCCTGGGAGGCTGTCTCAGTGGAAAAACTCATCCTAAGAGGGATCTTTAATTGAGAAAACATAATGCAGTGAAAGAAGCCTTGGAGTCAGAGGCCCTAAGTGGAAATTCTATCTCTCATTCAACTGCTTATCTAAGCATGGTCAGGTCATTTTGTCTCACTTTACTTATTTGTAAAATAATGAAATTAGACCAGATGCCCTCATGTAGCCTTACATCTAAATTTACAGCCTTCATGATTTCACTATGAACTTTGCCTAATCTTTCATGGAAGTATACAAATACTAAAAAAACATATTTCACATTAATCTAGAAATATTAGTATCTTTCATTGATATTAGGACAACAGATTTAGAGATGTGGCTTACAGTGACCTATTCAAGTTGCTCTTGTCCTAGCAGTATAGCCAACAGTCATCTCCTCCAAGTACTCCCATATGCTGGGTAAAATCAATATTAAGACAATGGTTAAGTAAAAGAGAAAATAATAGAATTCATCATCTTGATAGTATTTGGAATCTCAAAATACCACCAGAGTTGACAAAGCAATAGTTCAGACAAAAAACTTAAAAAAAAAATTGAACTTCTTGTTCTTATCTCAAGAAGTCCATATCATCACCAAAGCAAATTATGTGAGAAGGGTCATCCTCAACTGGGGGAAGATATCAATCATAGTCATAGAACACACCCAAAGAAATAAGACTTGGCTCTTAATTCAAGGTGGAGGAATAAAGGAAAGGACATATTTGGGCTTTCCCAATTCCCCTCCAAAATCTTTAAAAAAATACCTCGAAATGAATTCTGGAGTATCAGAATTAGCAAGAGAATGAAATGAAAAAAAAATCCAGAGCAAAACAACTTAGAAGTTTGTGAGAAAGAAGTTTGTGAGGATGAGAATAGAGTATAATCAAGAGCAAGCCTCATCTCAATAAAACTGAAGCTGGCCTTGGAAGTGAGTAGATGAGCAATGGTGGCTTCTGGAGCTCTCAAGATATTAAAGGATACCCTTTGCTGGCCCTACTATAAATCCCAAAGACATAAGAGATAGGGGGAAAGTACCTACTTGTTTAAAAATATTTATAGCAGTTCTTTTTATGGTGGTAAAGAATTAGAAATCAGGGGGATGCTCATCAATAGCAGAATAGCTTAATAAGTTGTAGCATATGATTGTAATATAATGATATTGTGCCATAAAAATGACAAAGATGATCACACACACATAAAATTTAAAAAAAATACAAAAATTCTCTGAAAAATGGACTGCTTAAAAATTAGAATTGCCTAGGGTTGAAAAAGAGGTATAAAAATCTCTCATTGAATACAATAATTTCTTTAAAATTAGAATCAGTCAAGTAGAAGCTAATGACTCCATGGGAGATAAGGAATCTAAACAAAATCAAAAGAATGAAAAAAGAGAAGAAAATATGAAATATTTCTTTAGAAGAACAACTGGCTTGGAAAATAGACCGAAGAGAGAGATGAGTTAAAATAGAATAATACACAGAGAAAATGGCTATCTGAAAGCTCTGGTGAAGAAAAAAACCTCTACAACCTATTTTAAGAAACTATCAAGGACAAATGCAATGATACCTTAGAACCAAAGGGCAAAATAGAAATGGAAGGAATCTACTGATCACCAACTGCAAGTCATCCCCAGACTTCCAGAATATAATAGCCAACTTTCAGTTCAAAGAGAAAATATTGTAAGCATTCAGAAAGAAACAATTCAAATATTGTGGAGCCACAGTCAAGAAGAACACATAATTTACCAGGTTCTACATCAAAGGATTAGAAGGCTTGGAATATGATATTCTGCAAGGCAAATGAGCTAGGACTACAAACAAAAATCAGCAAAACTTAGTAAATCTTTCAGGGGGAAAATGAACATTTAATGAAAGAGGACTTTCAAGCATTCCTGTTGAAAACACTGGAGCTGGATAAAAAATTTAACTTGCAAATACAAGACTCAAGAGAAGGATAGAAAGGTAAACAAAAAGGATAAATCATAAGAGAGATTCAGTGAGGTTAAAATGTTTACATTTCTGCATGGGAAAATGATAGCTATAACGTCTAAGGACTTTATCATTAAGTTAGGGCAGTTAGACATGTAAATTGACAAAGACCAAAGGTATTAGTTGATTATGATGAAATATATTAAAAAAATTAAAATTAAAGGATGAGAAAGAAGGATGCAGGGGGGCAGCTGGGTGGCTCAGTGGATTGAGAGCCAGGCCTAGAGACAGGAGGTCCTAAGTTCAAATCTGGCCTCAGATACTTCCTAGCTGTGTGACCCTGGGCAAGTCACTTGATCCCCCATTGCCTAAAAAAAAAAAAGAAACAAAGAAGGATGCATGAAAGAAATTAGAAAGAGAACTGTGGAAAATAATCTCACATAAAATAAATTTGAAAGGAAGAGCTTTTAGAATGGAATGGAAGATAAGGATGGGCAGCACTTGAACTGGCTAATCAGAACTGGCCCAAAGTTAAGAATAACACACTATCATTTGGTTATAGAAATATATCTTACTTTATAGGGAAGTTGAAAATGGAAAGGTTATGAAGATTAGGATCTGATGGGAAGGTATATTGGGGAAAGTGATGACAAGAAACAAAATACTTTTTATGAAGGGCAAGGTGAATGAAGAGAGAAAAGGATAAATAATTTTTTATTGTTTATTAAACAATAAACAGAATTTTTGATGAAGGAAAATACATAGCAATAATAACTGAAAATATATCATATTTCTCTGATAAATACTTCATTTCTCAAATAATTAAAGAACTGAGGCAAATTTATAAGAATACATCATTCCACAATTGATAAATAGTCAAAGGATATGAACAGGCCATAGTCAGGTGAAAAAAATCATAGCTAAGTAAAGTCATATAAAAAATATTCCAAATCACATTTAGACATTGGATGATTATCTATCAACTGGGGAATGATTGAACAAATTGTGGTATGTGATTGTGATGGAATACTTTTTGCTATGAGAATGTGAAGTATGCTTTCAGAAAAACCTGGAAAGACTTACATGAAATGTGAGGTAAAGTAAACAGAACTTTAAGGAAAAGAGAGTATACAGTAAGAGCAATATTGTACAATGATCAACTGTAAATGATCTCCGGGTTTATCAAACACTAGGTTACTATGATCAATTACTACTATGTGTTGATTTTCTAACCTATTCCTTTGATCTACTGCTCTATTTCTTAGCCAGTACCATATTGTTCTGATTACTGCTTTATAGTGTATTTTGATATCTGGTACTACTAAACCTCTTTCCTTCATATTTTTTTTAATTCCCTTGAAATTCTTGACCTTTTGTTTTTCCAGATGAATTTTATTATTTTTTCTACTATTCTGAAATAATTTTTGGGTACTATGATTGATATGGCACTGAATAGACAAATTAATTTAGGCAGGATTGTAATTTTCATTTTACTAGATCAATTTATCCATGAACAATACTTCTTGAATTATTTAGATTTGATTTTGTATAAAAATATTTTGTAATTGTGTTCATATAGTTGTTGGGAAGTATAACCCCAATTATTTTATATTGTCTGTAGTTATGTTAAATGGAATTTACTTTTTTATCTCTTGCTATTGAACTTTATTCATGCTAAATAGGAATGCTTATGATTTTTGTGGATTTATTGTATATTCTGCAATTTTGCTGAAATTATTGTTTCTATTAGATTTTTGGTTTATTCTTCAGGGTTCTTTAGCTATGCCACCATTTTATCTGGATCTATTGTAAATGATTTAGCTATTCTCAATAATTCAATGATTCAGACAATTCTGAAGGACTTATTATAGAAAACTCACCTCCAGAGGAATTAATAATGGAGGCAAAATGAGGATGAAAGCATACTTTTTAAATTTTCTTGAATTTTTTTGTTCTGTTTCATAATGTGGACTAATATGGAAATGTATTTTGCATGACTGCATATGTATAACCTATATCAAGTTGCTTGCTTTCTTAATGGGCAAGAAGAAAAGAAAGCAGACAATTTCAAACTGAAAATTTTAGAAAACCAATATAAAAATTGTTTTTTAAATATTATAAAAAATAAATTAAAAAAAGAGGTCATGGGTCCTTAGTTATTTCTGAATTATTTGGTAAACAAATAATAATACATAGATATCATGTGTCTCCTGAAGAACTTAAGAGTACTTATGATCTTATTGCATCTCAGAGGATTAACTATGTCTGGGTCACCTTGTCTTACCTAATATAATAGTAATGGATAAAACAGGATAACCATTAGTAACTCTAACTGTCCTCTGAAATTTTCCAATGATTCCTAGCTTTCCCATTATGGTTGGCCATAGAGATGACAGAAGAAAAAAACCTTTTATATTTATTTTAAGTCCTTCTGAGGCAGTGCAATTTAGTGGATTGAGAGATCTTTTTGAAAAAAAGAAGACTGGGTTTCAAGTTTTGTCTCTGAGATATACCAGATATATGAACCTGGCAAAATACTTACCTTTTCAGTATGCTCATCAGCTCTCTATGATCATAAATTCAAGAGACTGACCAAGATAGGTAAAAGGAGCTTCTATATCTAGTAATTATCAATATCAATGAAATCAGAGCTTCAGATCCTATCTCTACCATACTTTCTTTTTATTGTCCCTACTGAAGTACACTCCAATCTGGAGCACTAACATTCCATATTAAAAAAAATGTGTCCATGGACCTCCTACTCTATTCACTCCTGCAAAATTCTCTAGAACTATCTACATCCATTTTCCTCAGAACAGGTTGTTCTACTTTTTGGAAGAAGAAAGAAATAGTTTTTGTAGACACTGTTTTTTCCCCTCATCTTTTCACATTTGGAAAAAATATTTTGTCTCCTGGGTATGGTTTTCATCCTTTAGAAAAAAATGGAGTTGAACTAATAATCTCTAATTTCCTTTTTTTCTGGCTATCTCCCATATCTGGAATACTCTGCCACTACATCCCTGTCTTCTGATTTTCCTGACTTCCTTCAAATCTCAGTTTAAATCTTATATCCCCGGCAGTAAGTACAATTGTGGCCCAGATTATGGGCTGAATTAATGCTTACTGAATAACTGACTGAAGGAAGATTGAATAATATGCATCCTAAATAGATGGACCAATAAAGACTATTTCTACTAAAAAAAAAGACAAAATCTATGATTTTATAATTCTCTTGTTTAATTTCAAAGTCTGACCCACCTTAGGATAGAACTATTGTGGATGCTCATAGAAATAATGGTTAAATGTATGGCAAGAAGCCAGACTTTTCAAAAAAAAATTGTTTTCTTTTTTGTTCTCAAATCCTATTACACTCCAGATTCACCCTCACTATTCTGGGATTATGGAAAATTTATCTTAATTCTTAATGAATTGAGTAATTACTTGAATAAAATTTTTAAGCCAAAAGGTAGAATGAAAATCTTTTTTTTTTTCAAAAAAGAACACACACACACACATACACAAAACAAAACACCAAAAAGCAAATGAAAAATGTATCCCCCAAAGAGGTTCTGGTTTCCACAGGGTTAAAATTAGATAGTACTTAAATTGGAACTCGAATTCATTCCTTTTTACTCCAATTATATTTTTCAGCATATGTACTATATCATCCAATATATTATTATCCTTCCCAATTCATTAATAAAATTTAACTCACAAATATTCAAACCACCTTCCCATTTTGTAAAGCTTAGATATAGACCCACGTCTTCCTGTATATTCCTGTGTTAATCCAAATATTATGTTATCAAACTTATTACCATCTTACCTGCTTTAGTTATATAATTTTGTCCTGGATACTCAGAACACAAATTATATATGTAGTATATTTGAATAATCTGTATCATGTAAAATGTGATACATCATGTTGATTTATTCTGTCTATATAAGTGAAACAAATTAACCTGTGTACATATATTTGTATTTTTCATAGTGATTGTTTTACATGTTTTCCAACTAGCTTAGATATGTCTCAAGGTCAAGGGCCCTTTCTAAATATTGCTTTCTTAAACTAAAAATGCTGTCATTTTTAAAATGAGGATTTAAAAGGAACACTACTTTATGTATGGTATGCACATTCATTCATTAAACAGACATTAAGTGCTTATTTTATTCCAGGTCTCTCATAAAGAAAAAGGAGGAATAAACAAAATAGTCTTTGGCTTCCAGGAGCTTACATTTTATTAGGGGTCATATTATACAAACATGTAGGCATATGCAAATTATAAACAAAACTAGTGTCAAATAGTACCTCCTGGAGAGAGGAAAAGGAATTTCCTTGCCAATTAAAGGATGAGGAAAGGTCAGTATAGAGGTGACACTTAAGCTGAGCCTTGAAGGGAACTAGGAACTCTAAGATTTGGAGGAAGTTAATTGTCTTTACATTTGAAAGAACATTCTCACATGCATTATTCCCACAATTGTCTTACCAAATAACCCACTGGAGGCAAATGATACAACTGTTATTTAGAGTAATTTTAAAATTTGCAGATGTGCATAAATGCTTTATTTCATTTAAGTTTCATAATAATCCTTGCCTCGTATTTTCCAAAAATAATATTATCCATGAGCTCTCTCTCTTCCCCTTTTCCCCATCTTTTTATAAATTGAGATACCTTTTGCCATTGTCTTTTCCTTCATCCTGTCTCCTTTAAAGAGGCAACTTTATTTCTAACCAAGACTCTCTCTGCTCAAATGATCCCATTCCATCCAACACATTGTTCTCTCCATCTTTCCTAGTTGGGTAGGGATCTATCACTTATGTCCGATCTCTCCCTGTCTACTAGTTCCTCTCTATTTTCCCTATTAACATGCCAGTATTTCCTCTATCCTCAAAACATCTCCATTTGATCCTTACTTCCTTTCTTTCATCCTATCTCTCTTCTGTTCTTGGTGACTAAACTTGAAAATGCCACCTAGAGTAGGTCTCTCTAATTTCTCTTATTTTCTCAAACCTATTGGTGAGTTGGTGAGACGTCTACATCAAGCATGTAAAGACTTTTCTGGTCTAATGGGAGGATGAGAACAATTTGTCCAAAGAGTCATGACGGTGACAGAATCAGGCACTGTGGAACTCTAAGAAGGTTCTCAGACTCTGAAGGCACCATGGTCAACCCCTGCATTCTGGGCCGTTGACTTTCATCTTGTCACAGAACTTTGATGACTTTGGAGGGAGAGATTGAGGATGATGCCTTTTGTGGAATGTTGCCTCTTTTAACTCAGTTCTTTTGTCGCTTTTTTGACTTTTATACTTAAAAATTGATGGAGAAAATGTTAATAAAGCAGATGAAATTTTAAAGTGTGTTTTGTGTCCTTTTTTGGATACTTAGTCATCCTAGGATACGCCTTTGGCAATATCTGAATGATTGGATATTTTATCCAAAGGTTATAAATCAGCATATCCTATTACATGGAAGAGAGAAAATGCATGTAATAATTAAGTGATAGCCAAGAAAGCTGGAATAGCCCATTATCTTAGATTCTAAGCAAAGACATAAAAGTCAGATTTCTATATAATAAAAACTAAGCCCATTGCATCAAGTGCAGGTTTGATGCAGTATTGACCTTCACCCTTTCAATGACAGCTATTTTAGACCTCTATCTTCTGGATCCAAATAATGACAAAAATGTTTAATGCATCAGGATTTGCAAGAAACATTCTAGAAGTCCTTAGATCCCATAGACACCAAAGTCACTATAACCATTAAAAGTAGCCATTGGGTAGATGTGTAATAAACGTTTGAGGAAGGGAGGCAGGGAGGAACCTTTGTAAGAATGTAAGAGACATAAAAATATATAACATGAAAGTTTATGAAAGGAAAAATACTTAGGTAAATTGAGCAGGAAAAATCAACTAGGAAAAAGATGAAATACGCAGTTTTTATATCAGCATGATTAATGTTCTTACCAAGTTACAAATACAGTTTCCAAATTATTCTATTTTTGTTTGCCTTGTTAAGAAATATAGAAATAAGACATTTTCCAAATTGTCTGCTCGATTAGAATATATTTAAATGTAACCAATATATCTTCATGTATAAAATAGACAAGACCATTATCTCTATTTTTCACTCGTACTTCTAAATATATGATGTTCTAATTGGTCATTGAATCCAGCAAAATTACATTATTTTGGTGTTGTGTAAAGATAGCCATAATTGTTGCTGATTTTCCCCATTTTAATTCGAAGTCATGATATTGTATAGACAAAGTTACCCACTCCTTCCAAAATAATTCTCCTTACAGGTCAGAAGACTTTACCTTTACCTCCATAGTCCTCATACACAGAATATTTATCCTTGAGTTGCTGGAGATGACTGCAGGTAAGACATATTTCCTGTGTTTATGTCTCAGAGAAATGAAAAGACAAGTTCTTATGAACTACCATGTTCTTCAGTCTATCCTTTCAAACATATTCGAATGATAATCTAAATTATAATACTGACTATAAATATAGTCAAATATAACATTTTCAATTAAATATTCCATAAGACAGATCTCTGTCATCCATCCTTAGGAATTCAGAAAACAAGTGTTTGCCATTTCATCTATACAGCCTTAGAGTATAAAGGTTCCATTGCCCAGGTTTCTGAATCAAAACATCTTAATATTTGTTAGCAAATAGTGCTGCCTGATAGATGAGCATCCATTTCCATTATGTAGATTATGCAGAAAGTTTAAATTTATCCTTTAAATCCTTCTGAAAATGCAGTCTTAGTTCCTTAGGGCCACTCCTCCTTGTTACATACTGATATGACTGAGAGAAAGGGGGGAGTGGGGAAGCCAGGTCATCCATTTTAACATTTATTTCATTTTACAGCTACACAGCAATCACACACTAGAGAACTCTGATGGCAGTTCTACAGGGCTAAAAATAAATAAGCTAAGGCATAAATATTTTAAAACACTGAAGCAAGAACATAATTAAGGTGACATTACCTTTCCTCAAGCCAGAAGGCATCTTTTTTTGAAAAGAGAGACTGGCGAATTTGTCCACAAGCTAAGCTTGCATGTAAATCACTCACAAACATTTGCCAAGCAGTTCACACATTTTCTCATTCTGCTGTGTTGATGGCCTTATCAGGGAAGGAGAAATGTTGCTCCACAATAATTCAGATCCAGTGATTTGGGAGCCACAATAGGCCAGATAATAGTGCTAAAGCTCATTTTCATTCACTTTTTTTATATCTTTGAAATAATTTTATTTGTTAGCTGTTCATTATGCTAATTGGGAGGGCTGTATCTTCTCCAATTGATTAATATAATAAAATTTGAAATTCTCATTAAATATTTTTATAGCTAATTAGTTTTTCCATCCATTTACACTGACTTTTCAATAGCGTATATGCTGACAGCTGACCAAAGAAAATACTTAATATAAGGCACTGCCTCCATAGAGTTAGCTTGCCTTTGATTTCTTCACTTCTCTGATTGTATGAATTCCACATATGGTAAACATAGGAGTTAGAAGAGAAACGAGCCAATTGGCAGAGGGGCAGAAGAAGTTAGAAGCACTAGAAACGATGGCATCTTAATACTTAGACTGAAATCCATAAAGAGAAAATCTGATCCTCCTAAGCCATCTCTTTACAGAAGGAATCAAGCACCTGTCAATAATTTAAGATAGTAATAAATACACCAGTTATTACACCATTAAATAACTATCCACGTGAAATCAAACGTGTCAAATATAGCCTCTGATTTTGATACCAGCAGAATTATCTTCCACATGCACCCCACAGTTTCTCCAACACATACCCTTATTAATAATTACAATTCCTGCTAAAGTCGACTCCTTAGTGTCCTCCACATGGAGATGCAAGCTAATGGGTTTGGAATAAATATAGGTTTATACACGTATGGGCCAATACATACTCTTTCCCAAAATAATTTGATTCTTTAATATACTTTTTTTCTCAATATTTTTTAGACTCAAAATCATTCAAGAGCGACTTATTCCAAAACTAACAATGCATCTATTTCTGTTCCCATCTTATAAAATTAAAATTTTAAATTAGAGTCCTTTAAAATATGTGATTAATAAATATTTTACATTTGTTGAAGGATGGGTTTCTAAACTACTCTAACACAAAAATTATTTTTATTTCAATAACATTTTGTATATATGTATGATATGTATATATGTGTATATATGTATGTATGTGTGTATAATTTTATATGCATAAGTACACACATATATGTGTATATATGCATATATACACACATTATGATATTCACTAAAGATTTAAATAGGGTAGTTCAAATGGCTAATGTTAAAGCCATAGTTAAAATGAACTGAAGTTACATATTTTCGATAAAGCAACAAAGAGGTTTCCAGTCCCTTGCTGGCACAGAAAGAGCAGTTAGAAATATTTTTTGTGTGTATGTATTATTTTCTACTTTCTTTGATTTTTTTTAAGATATAGGCTTAGCAATGTTATTACTGAGTCAAAAGATATGAATAGTTAAATAAATTTTAAGGTATAGTTTCAAACTGACTTCAAGAATGGCTGGATCAAGTTATCTTGCTTGGCATTTTAAAGATCAAGATAATATAATTAAATTCAACAAGTTTTTATTGAGTATCCGTATGGGTAAGACAGGATGTTAAGCACCAGATGATATCTGCTGCTCAGGTAAATCTTACTAGTGTTTGTGTTTGCTAGTAGAAACATCACAAACGGGGTATGAAATAAATGTTTTGTTGAATGTAATGAAAATGTTCTTAAGTGTACTTCAAGATGGTATTGTATTACACCATGAGGACCAATATTCTCGGTTTCCTCTTCAGTAACAGGTTCATAGATACTCAGAATTCAACAACATTTAACCAAACTAAAACATCTATTATTTGTAAGACTTCACATTAATAAGTGAAGATACAAAGGAAAAAAAAGGTTCTGTTCTCAAGAAGTTTTCATTCCATTGTGGAGAAGGTTTAGGAGTGACCATATGTACACAGAAAAGTAAATGCAAATTAATTTTATTTAAAAGAAAGTACTAACCACTGGAGTTATTCAGAAAGGTTTCATTCTTACCATAGGCAGCAGATGAGCTGAACCATGATAAAAGCAAAATATTAAACAGTCGTTATGATACTGTGTATTTTAGTCGAGTGGACAGTTCGCTGAAAGTCATGGAAATAGAAGAGGATTTACTGAACTTGGGAAATATTTAGTAACGATTTAACTTAAATGAAGTGGATGAGGGAAAGTAAGGCAGGGGACAGCCGAGTTGTGAAGGACTTTTAATGTTGAGTCTAGCCAATAGTGCAGAGCACAAGTGTGGAATAGGTAGAAAACTCCTAATATGAGAGCCTGAGACTGGTGCACCGCTTGAATTCAGGAGTTCTGAACAGCAGTCAAAAATGATAAGATTTGAACCAATATGGTGAACTCTAATATTGGAAGTGCAGCATCAGGCTAGCTGAACTAACCCAAACTGGAAATGGAGCAAGTCACACTTGACCTGATTAGTAGAGGAGCAGGTCAATGATGGAACACTGCATTTCCAAGCTAGTCTCAAAAGAAAATTTTTAAAAAAAGTATATTCAAAATTTCAGGCATTTTATTCTGGAAGCAAAAATGGGTCACTAAAGATTTGAATAGGGTAGTTCAAATGGCTAATGTTTAAGCCATAATTAAAAATGAACTGAAATTACATATTTTCAATAATGCAATACACTAGTGATTAGTATATGAAAAAAATGACTTAATTGACTAAAGCTATCATAAGGTTTTCTAAGTCCTACGAATCTGAAAAAGATTTCCAGCATGAGCAGCAAAGATTGTATAACTGCTGTCTAACAACCAGCTATTTGAGGAGTTTAATTACCAAATTCATGGAGGGTAATGAAGTTATACCATTCTTTGTGGCCTACATTATTCTTACAAAATCAGTGGGGCTTGAAGTTTTGAAAATGAAGAAGACCCACCCTTACCACTCTGCCACCAAGGAGCCAATACATAGAAGTTAAGGGTTTAAAAAACAAAACAAAAAAAATAAGACAAAAAAGCAAAGAAGGAATATTATAGCATTGATGAAAAAATTCTGACACAATTTAAAGACAAATATTTTAATATTTTATTGATTTTCTTTTTTTTCCAAATACATGTCAATATAACTTCTTAATATTTGTTTTATTGATATTTGCCATCTATGTTCTTTCTCTTTCCCTTTATCCTTCCTCCCTCCCCAAGGAGGCAAGTAATATAAGCAGCACATATATTATCATATAATACATAATTTCCATTCTTATTGTGATAAAAGACACGTGTTGCTTACACTAGAGAAAAAATTCATGAAGGAAATAAAGTAAAAAACGGAATGCTTCCATTTGCATTTGGCCTCTAACTCTTCATTCTGTGGTGGTGAATATCCTTTTTCTTCATCATGAGTATCTTGGAGTCATCCGGTTTCCATGCCTTATTGATAATACTTAAGTCATTTACAGTTGGTTATCATACAGTATTGCTATTATTGTGTACAGCATTATCATGGTTCTGTTCACTTTACTTCATATAAGGCTTTACAGGATTTTCTTTTGGTGATCATCTTGTTTGTCATTTCTTCTGGCATAATAGTATTTCTTTATAAGCATATGCCACAACTTGTTCAATCCAGTTGATGAACAACTCTTAAGTTTCCATTTTTTTTGGTCACCACAAAAGGAGCTACTATAAATATTTTTTGCACAGGTAGGTGTGTTCCCTCTATCTTTAATCTCTTTAGGATACAGATTAAGTAATGGTATTGTTGGGTTAAAGGGTATGCACAGTTTGATGACTCTTTGGACATGGTTCCAGATTACTGTCCAGAATGGTTGTATTCATAGCTTTACCAGCGGTGGATTAGTTTCCTGATTTTTCCACATTTCATCAACAATGATCATTTGCCTTTTTTGTAATGTTAGATAGTTTAATGGGTGTGAAGTGTTACCTCAGAGTTGTTTTCATTTTAATTTCTCTAATCAAAAGTGACTTGTAGCATTTTTCATATAATTAAAGATATTTTTAAATTTCTTAATCTGAGAATTTCCTGTTCATATTATTTGACCATTTATTAATTGGGAAATGCTTTGTATTACTATAGATTAGACTCAGTTCTTCATATATTTGAAAAATGAAACCTTTGACAGAGAGACTTGCTATAAAATTGTTTCCCAGTTTGTTTGTTTTTTGCTTTTTAGTTTTGGATGCATCACTTTTGTTTGTGCAGAAACTTTTTAATTTCTTGTAGTTAAAATTATCTATTTTATATCTCATAATGTTCTTCATGTCTTCTTTTGACCTAAATGAAGATTACTCGTTAAATACATAGTGAAAAACTCTTTTTAAATTTTTAGTTTCTTTTGTATTGTATTATCTTTTAAAATATATCACAAATTTTCATCTCTTTCCATGAATTTCAAATGGGTAAAATAGTGTTTATTTTTGAGGATTTTTGATTGAAGGCAGAAGAAGCAGTGGAAATGGAGTCAGGAAAAACTGGTTTCAAATCTCACTTCAGGCATTTATTTTATATTTGACCCTGGCAAGTCATTTAAGAATCCTAGATATCTATTTCCTTATGTATAAAATGAGAGATTTAGGCCCATTGACATGTAAAACCTCATCCAGATCTAAATCTACGAAACCTTTATTTGAAACTAGTTCCCATAGTAAATGCCCTTCAACTCCCTCCCTATCATAATTATAATAAAAATTTAAAAAAAGTTTGGTAGAGAGGGATAAACTTGGTTCACTACCCTGTCAAATGTTTGAGCATGGTAGAAAGTCTAGCCCAGTGGTTCTCAAACGTTTTTGGCCTATTACCCCCTTTCCAGAAAAAAATATTACTTAGCCCCCTGGAAATTATTTTTTTTAAATTTTAATAGCAATTAATAGGAAAGATGAATGCACCTGTGGCCATCACCGCTTACCTAGATTGTTGTAGCACCCACTAGGGGGCAGTGGCACCCACTTTGGGAATCACTGGTCTAGATCTAAAAGAAGCAACAAGACAGCATTCCACACCTTAAGACAGGTTAGGGGAGAAGGCATTAGTTCCAAAGTCCTAAGGATTTTAACTGAACAGTATCTCTTGAAACTATCTGATCCTTCTATTCGCAATTACACAACTCTAAAAGAGGAAGGCAGTCCTCACCAACATCTAACCATTGATAGCCTCCATATTTCAATTCCTTTCAGTCCAATGTCATGTTACCTATTCTATTAGCCTTTCCTACTGAAATTCTTTTCTCCTTATCTTTGAGCATTTGGTTCCTTTTCCCTTCTTGAACTTATACTTAAGTATGAACATAGGTCAGCTCCTATTAAATTATAAATTCTTTGAGGGCAGAGACACTGCCACTTTTTGCATTTTTGCATCCCTATGACTAAGCATAATGTCATGCCAATAGTCAAAATTAACAAATATTTTTTGAATTGAATTAAAATAAGTTGGAAATTGTATTGGATATAAAGATCACTTATATTCTAATTTTATTGAGAGACAGTGTGGAATCCTTTATAGTGTGGAATGTTGATATTATAACTCTTCTGCATCCACCCCCCCCAAAAAAAAAAGCCTTTTGAATTTAAATTTCAAACAGTTTTGATTTTAGGGTGTTACTTAGGGAATTGTGGATTCAATTAAAAGAGTTTGGGTGGTCCTAGGTATTACCAATTTAATCACCCATACATAGGCCTCTTTACCAAACTGCCAAGCCTATAATCTGCATATTTTGCATGCCAAGAGTTTTGGTGGGTGATCCCTGGCTTATATACCTTTTAAAGATTTACAAATTGTTTTCATCAGTATTCATAAATCTGGACAATAAAGTTTTTCTTGTTGTAGTTGTTCAACTCAATAGCTGGATAGAACCTTTCCCTGGTATTCATGCTACTTCAGCTTTTGTTGCTAAAATGCTATTGGTGATTGTTCCTACCAAAACACATTGATTTAGATAAGGGTATATATTTTATATATTCTGTTTTTACCACAGATTTATTCTTGTTTGGGAATTATTGCCAAATTTCATACACTTTACCATCCCTAGAGTTCAGTCCAAGTTGAATGCATGAATAAACAATGTAAAACTATATTTGGCAAACTGCACAAAATATCATTTAAAGTAGTCTGATAGACTACCCATGCTTCCTATGCAGAAAACCTAGGGGCAATCTGTGTCTCACAATTCAATACACTTTTTGGACATCCCTCTATTTGTGTCAACACTTTTTCCTCTGAGTATATATCATTACTAAGAGAAGATACTTCTGTTGCTTCCTATATACAGGAATTAGAGGTCAGATTGTGTGAGCTTCATGACTTTGGAGCCACAGAACAGGAAGGACCCAATTTGGACTTCTCACTACAAATGATGCCGATTACTCTGATGGCCATCAAACTTGAAAGGAAAAATTATTGAATTCTTTGTTTTGAAGTAAAACCAGTACCATCTATCAACATTAAGTAACCATATATTGTAACTTTAATTATACATTATTGTGTTTTTGTAATTTTTATCTTTTTGTAATTAGTCATTTAATGGTAGCTTAATTTCAAGTACTCTGTCAAAAATCCTACCTCCATTTATTGTTGTCTTATTCTCAACATTACTACGTATTATATTTTCTTCTAATCTAATCAAAGGCAATTGGTCCTTATGGGTTCTGGGTCTGTCACCAGCTCCTTCAGAGCTCTGTTTTATCTTGGGCATAATTCCAATCTATATGAGCAAAACTTTCCCATAACTTGCACCTCATCAAAGTCATATATTGCCAGATAAACAATTTTTTCCTTTGTCTTTGTTATTAACCACATCAATAGTTACAAGGTGGAGCCCAATTGCTATGTCCTCCAAAGTAACTTTCAGACATTCAATTTCTCCATTTCCATTCACTGATCATTTACTCACCTTTGATTTGTGTGATAAGAGACAGAGAAGGGATTATTGGATAACAGATATATGGGAGAAAATGTGAAGTGAGACTTCACTATTTCTTCCCTATGACAACATTTGACTGTGCTAAGATGTATCTCAATTGGATAAAGAATAGGTCATGGAAGTACATATCTTTTGCAGTGGTTATTGCCCCATCACAAATGAGGACAGACTTCCCAGGAGGTTTGGGACCTGAGGGCAATTCTACATCTATAACTCTTCAGGTTTCTTTTCCCTTCCCCATGATGACATTAGATTTGTGGTTTGATCTCTGTAATCCCACTAGTGTCAGATTTTTCTGATTGGCTTTACCCATGTTTAGGATGAAAGCAGTAATATATTCTATTAAAAATTTCTCTGATGAGGTTGAGAAATAGGCTCAGGGTACAATCCAATCCATTTTCTGAACATTTGAAGCTATCTACATCCTATAGGAAGAGACTGACTCCTTGGCAAAAATAGTCATAAGAAATGCTTTGCTCTGAACATGCTTACTGCTGCTTCAGAGGGTACCTGTAGAGATGGGGAAATTGTTACAAATGCCCATGAGTTACAAAGGATTATGTATGACACTCAGAAAATTGCAAGAGACCTATGTGACATCTTATGACACATGGTGGAACCTTTCTTGGTTATAAGAACTTGCTATAATTGATTTTTGGTCAAATAGGCCTTTTTTAATTCTAGGAATTATTTTTCTTTTCAGACTTTGCCTTAGTTGTTGTAATAAAGTCTATGCCAAGTCTGGGGAAAAAACTTCTGTATATGCATACTGAAATAATGGCCATATTAGAAATCCAGTAGATTTAACTTTTAAGTAACCAATCTGTTTCTTTAAAATACATGTGTTTACCTGTTACATTGTCAAGTGGTTTTGGCAACTAATGTTGTTATTTTTATGTTAATTTAATGTGATTTTTTATTTGATTTTATGCAGTTAAATCTGATATTTGATATTGAAGAATCATTTGGCAATGTCTAAGAGCCCTGAAAACATTTCATAAACCAAAGTTTAGACTACTGAAAGTTGCCATTTGTGTTTAAATCTTATGGCATTGTAACTGATTCAAAAATAGCTTTATTTTATGCAGATTGGCAATTTGTATGAAATGTATGGGTTATTTTCCTAGAGCACTGAGAGTCCAAATGACTTGCTCATGTAGATGGTGTGTCAAAGGTAGGACAGACTAGTTTTCCCTACTTTGTGATTGCCCTTTTAACAATTGTCCCACATAGCATCTCACAAAATTAAATTCTAAAACTGAAAGAATGTTTCCTAAGAAAGCGAGAGAATAGCAAAACACAATATATTATATAGTGATAAATGATATCATGTAATAAGATATCCATATGAAGATGCCAAAAAATGAATCCTTTATCAGTTTTCTTTGCTAAGTTTTCTCTTTAAGATCTGCAATACCAAAACATTTTAAAAGAAATTTCATTTTAATTAGCATACCACCTGTGCTAAAGTTGTGAATTGTAGCATTACCTCTCTATGCTTTGCATTTTTAGTGACTAGATTGTGGTGATAGAAGAAAGAAGTTTAAAAATGAGGACTAAGTTGAAAGACTTTCTTTAATGTAAAGTATACTTTTGAAACAGCTCTTCAGAAATTTGTTATTTTACAAATTACTGCAAGCATTGTTCTGTCTTTGCCCTCCCCCCACCCAACCCTTTCCTTCTCACACATTTACCCCATTTCATGAGTGCAATGAATTCTTTTAAGGAAAATATGTTTGTTTTAAGGTTAGGAGAAAGATTTTTACCAAATACTGAAGAATGGTCATACACTTAATTTGGTGGTGATGATGTCACATTGTCTAATTGTTCCTGGTACTTCATTTTTTAATTAAAAACTTCTTTTAGAAAAGGGAGATTTGAAAGGACAAGCTCTTCTCAGGCTTTGTCTCCAGCGAGTGATACTATGTATTAGAACCAGTAAACAAAACAAGGTTGTCTTGGCATTTTTTCATGGAAGAGGCCAGAACGAAGCTCCACAGAGGATCTGAGAGACAACAGTCCTTAAGGGCACCATTGTGAAGCCCTTTTGTTATCACAATTGAATGTCTCATAACTCATGCATAAATAATGAAAAAAAAGAACTTTAGAATTATAGCTTTATTCTTTTCTCAACATTTATGAAGTTGTCACACATAAGTATAAGCTCATCTCCCCCTCTGTGCCTTATGAAAGGATAGATATATTTCTGTTATTTCTGGCAACTAAACTGATCTAACAATCAGACAAAAATGACAATTTAGATAACCAAAATAAATGAACTGGTTCAAAAAGGGGCAAGGGTTCTAAAACAGGCTTTGCAGAGTTTCAGGCAGTATTGGAGAAAGTTTTCCTTTTTGACCAAAATTTGTTTTAATATTTTTGTTTTGTTTGTGGCACATCACATCACATAGAGACATTCTTTATAACGTAGAATTGGTTACAGGTTGTAGTTGTGAATTTAGTTTTACAGAGTAATCCATACTGAGGGAATGTCCTCTAATAATACACTTAAGGAAGTACCTCCTCTGCAATGTATAGTCTTAGAGAGTTGAACAGAGTATTGAGAAAATAAGTGACTTGCCTAGGGTCACTTAGCCAGTATATGGAAGAACCCCATTTCTGGCTCTAAGATCCACTCTCTACCTGAGGACGCCATAGAATTTCTGACATAAGATACAATAAAAAGATTTCACAATATTCTGATCAACAATTCTAAGTGGTTTTTTAAATGTTGAATTTTTTTTTTGCTCATCAATAAAATAACCCAATTATTTTTTTCCCTCCCTAACAGGGAATACTTAAGGGCAAAAAATATTTGCCACCTGAGGACAAGTCTTGCTAACTAATTTCAGAGTTCTCGGTTTTTAGATTGGTTTCATTTTCTTTGGTCCCAAGCAACTGATGCAGTCTGTTTATTAAGGTGGTGTGGGATTATGATCATCCTTATCAATGAAAATATAGATTTTTCATGTAATCAAGTGTGGATGTTCTCAGAATCCAGGAGCCTCAAACTTCCAATATCTTGCAATGTCTTTCACAAGAATACCTGAGTAAATAAACTAGAGATCTGGTAATATTGTCAAGCAACCTGTGACACAAAAATCATCATTATCCTGCCCTTGGGTGTTTTCTGGACCAGTTACTTCAGCTGGTTTGCAGCATAGTCTGTTATATAAGACTTTCTTAGGAATACTAACAATACCAAGGAAATCAAATACAAACATTCAAGCAAAACCATCCAGATACATCAGACACCCCAGGGCTTTACTGTTTTCCTTTTTATGTTTTTTCATGCAACAGTGAATCTTTTTATTAATTTTCAATATTGAGTTGTCATATTGAATAAGAAGTGACAAAGATAAAAATAAACTTGTCAAAAAAAATACAACGCCCTAATCTAAAGAAGGGAGCACTGACAAGCATGCTAGTTGTGGCCATAAGTTTTACAAATGTTTACTTAATATAGTTACTAAACTGGAATAATTACAACCCCCCCCCCAAAAAAAACAACTGTAGGTTCTTTAGGATCTAGAAAGTGTTCAAGAACTAGTCACGGTTACCAAATATAAGCTTCCAACTAATAAAATTCTGTAATTATAATGAAATAAAATGGTCTAAACAGTAAGTCAAAGGTTTTCAGTCTTGACCTGATTTTAAATGTCTTCAATAGACAAACTCAGAGTGGATGGGCAGGTGATGTCTTAATTAAAGCTATTGGTAAGAGCTTTTGGTTTCTTGATGCAGAGATTATTTGTTCTGGTTACCTACTTATAGTAACAGGAAAGTATTTTCACTAAAAGAGAAAAAAGGAAGTTTTAATTAAAAACATATTTAAAGCATTTCACCTTGCAAAATATTTTAATAGTGAGTAAAATTCTCCAAGTTTTTTGGCTCCATTTATGTTTTACTCCTATGTCATTTAGCATCAATGGTTCCAATCTCATCCAAAAAAAGTATTTTAATAAAACAGTATGCAAAACCATGGTAATGAAAGGACAAAGAAAAGAAGCAACAACAATAACAAGAATATCCCCAACCCTCTTTTCTCAAGAAAACTAAAATCTCAGGGATATCATAAACAAACAGAAATATGCAAATACTTTTTTGAGAAGATGAAACACCCACATCTAAGGGAATCAGGAAAAGCTTCCTATTAGAAATGTCTCATGGACTGAATGAACTTTGAAGGAAATACAAATTTTGAGAGATATTGGCAAGGATGATTTTAATTCTCTATAGGCAAGGGTGGAAGAAAGAATGCCTGTACATAGGCAGAGAGGTTGCAAAGAAAATGATAGAATTGTCAAGTTAAAAAAAAAGCACTATGTTGGCCAAATGAAGATTGACAACACATAAATGAGAAAATACTAAAGGATTAAAATTTGTGGAAAAATTTAGGAGAGATATATATTTCATATATAAATGTATGTTATATGTGTGTACATACACACATAAATTTGTATATATATATATATATGCTGGTTGTCTCCAGTTTCAGAGCTGATAATTGAATTCATGGGACCTGAAGACTCCAGTAAGAGGAAAAGTTTAGAGAAAGAAGAGAATAAAGATAGTATAGAGAAATATAGAGAAGAGAAAAAGGCCTGGAAGACAGAATATTTTGGGCTAACCACATGGTGGATAGATCACCAGGGGTGATGATTCAGTAAAGAGATGTAAGACTAGTCAGATGTGTAGTCCAAGAAGGAAGAATAATGACTTGAAAACAGGAAAAAAGGGACAAACAATCCTTAATGCTTCAGAAGGGTCAGAAAAGATCAGAACTTAAAACGTCACCATTATATTTAGCAACTAAGGGATTATCTTAACAGTTAAGTTGGAAGCTCAGTTGCAAAGAACTGAAAAAAAATTATAGCAATGAGAGGAAGTAGATGATTCTTCCCTTCCTAGAAAATTTAACTATGAAAGAGAAGAAATTTAAGATGAGAGAATGAAGGGATATGAATGTCAAATGATTCTTTTTGGCTTCTTTCTAGGATGAATAAGTCTTGGTCATATACTGAGTCAGTCAGTAAAAAGAGAAATTCAAGGCTACAGAAGGGGAAAGTAACAGAAAAGGTGACTGGTTATAAACTAGTAGGAGAATTAGTTTTTGACAAGAAAAAATATCTTTTCTATAGAGACAAAGGAAATCATATGGATGTAAAATTAAGAGATTTTGAGGAATGACATATGAATAGGAGAAAAAAGAAGTTTCCAAAATAAGAACTTTATTTAAAAAAAAGTATAGATACTCCTTCCACATTAGGTTAGGGATGCAGCATCTCTGGGATCAGGAAAATTCAGGTAAATATTTTTGGTTCTCCCTTTGTACCAGGGAAGAAATCTGAATTTTTTTCTATTTTACATTTATGGGATTTTTTAGTATCTTATTGGCAAAATTTGGGTTAATTATTTAGTCTTAGGTTATATGTAGGACAATTTAAAGAAAAATGACTATAATTTTTTTCTGTGTTGTCTGTTGGTTTTCTAGCATTGTCTGCAGCTTTTGTAAAACTCATCAAAAAATCTCATTTAATTTCTTATGTCAACATGCAATATAATGTAATGTTGATGTGAAAAGTCACAGTGTGGAAAGGATGCCTCTAGTTTCTAAGTATAATTCTAAATTAAATTATGAATTTAAGTACATATTGGGTCTACTAATTTTATCTAC
This sequence comes from Gracilinanus agilis, assembly GCF_016433145.1. Lineage (NCBI taxonomy): Eukaryota > Metazoa > Chordata > Mammalia > Didelphimorphia > Didelphidae > Gracilinanus > Gracilinanus agilis. Next base: position 582,955,377 of record NC_058132.1, read on the forward strand.
CATTTGTTAATTTATTAAAAAATGAAAATAAAGTTGTTATAATATGATTTCCTGATGAAGTTTTTAAAAAAGAGAGAACCATGAAGAGTGAGGAGTAGTTGGTTTGGGAGGGTTTTAGAAGGAGAGTCTCTGAGAAGAGTTATAGTTAGGATACAGATTGAACTGATCAAACAAAGGGAAGAGCCTGAACTACTGAAAAAAATAGTCCTACTTGTTATATTTTGTTATGGATACCTTTCTTTTTTTTCTTGTACTATTTTTATTTCAATTTAAGCATATTAAGATGTGTTTTTCTAAGTAATTGAAACTTAAAAGTGTAAGATGAGAAAAGTAAGATTGTTAAAGGGGCAAAAAGTTAACAAAATGAATGCAAAGCATAAGGAATTTATTATTTGTGGATTATGTATGGCACTATACTAAGTGCTAGGAAATAGATTCTTTTTCCCTACTTTATTAATAGGTATTTACATCTAATTCAGGAGGTCACATGCCATGTTATGAAGCACCATAGAAAATACAAAAAATTTATATTTCAGATTCTTTTCAGAAAATATTTTTAGGGCTTCTTTGAAGTAGATCATTGGTAATGGAGATAGTTTTGTTCTGCATTTTTGTATCTTTTGTTAAAGAGCGTTGGATTTGGAGTCCAATGACCTGTATTCAAATTCCAGTTTATTATCTTTCTGACCTTGGACAATTTTCCTTTGTCAAAAATTATTGTAGTCACAGGTTCCTTATATAAACAATGAGAGATTTTGACAAAATTTCCACAAAGCTCCCTTCAACTTCTAATTCATATGAATACTTACTGAATAAGACTCATAATTTGAACAATAAAAGATGATAAGATATAAACATTTAAAAGTTCATGAAATAAATGAGCAAGAAAACATATTTTGATAACAAAGAGCAGATTCTGTTGAGAGAAATTGTAAAAAGGGGTCCATTTTTGTTAAAACAGTTTATAAAACAAGGATCAATATGAAAAAGGCTAAAATATGAATCTAGCCATATTAATAATGAATAAATTATCTTGAAATATGGAAAGACATGAAGTTCTTCAAAAAATGCGTCTATTATTTTGAATTCTACAAAGGCTGAAAAATTCCACATGCTTCTCAGAAGTTTCATTGATGAATTAATTATATATATCTCCTGCTGCCTATTTTATTTTATGGCAAGAATAAAGAGTTGGGAAATGATGGGAAACTATTTTGCATTGTTCCTTTCCTAGCAAGTCAAACAAACTGGCAGAGATATAGACAGACTTGACTTTCATCTCTTGAGCCAGCTCCTTCCCATTACTAGTAACTGTATCTGCACACATGAGAAACAAAACATTTTCACTAAAATATTGGAAAGAAAAGTAAAAAATTAATTCAGATGTTTGGGCTACCTGAGGGCTACAATCAGCATCTTTGGAGGGGGGAAAGGAGCAAATGTAAAAGTAAGGAGACAGTGACATGCGAACAAACGCTTCCTTCTAATATAATCTGAGTATCTCTGTGTGAACACATTGTTCTTAAATACCTAGACTCAGGATGGGAGTAGGTAACCAATTTTCTCACCTTTAAAGTGAGAGAGTTGGGCTAGGTTACCTCTTAGTTTCCTTTTGACACTCACTTTTTATGACCTATCAGGTCCAACCTAATTTAAAGGGTTTCAAGATGAATTTCAAAAAAGAGAAAGAAAAATGCTAAGATAACCTGAAAAGGCTAGAGAAACTTAGGGATGGTGCAGAAAGGAGGACTTCATAAGAAGTTTGTCAATGATTCTCAGGAAAAATAAACAAATAAAATAAACATCAATGAGTGCCCAACATACTTTTCTCTACAATGAATTGTTTTTTAGAGAGCCATAGGTCTCATATCATGGCATGGCTACAGGTAGGCAAAACTTATGAGCTTCTTCTGATATATCACATAGAAGTTTACAAAAATGGATACTTGTTATTATCACTTTTTAATAAACACCCTATTTTTAAAAGTAGAAAGTTCAGTTTTCCATGGAAAAGTTATATTTATTTTTATAATAAATCCTAGACATTACAATGAGGCAATATATAGTCAAAATATAAGTGAAATATAGGACAAAACACTTTTTCAAATTTTTGTTTTTCCACTCCCCCCCCCAAAGTGCTTTATATCATACACTGTATATTTCTTATAGTCTATTGCAGTGATGATGAACCTTTTTGAGAGGGAGTACTGGGCCCCACCCCTCCACCTCACCTTGGCCCCCTCCCCCACTCCAGACAAGGGAGGGAAGAAATGCTCCTATTGGGTCTCTGGGCAGAGGGGAGGGAGAAGTGAGGAATTTCTTCAGGTGCATGGAGAGGGGAAGGGGAACAACTCCACCCTGAGTCCCTCCAGCTTTCTAGTGAGGAACTCTGGTGGGCAACTGCAGGCATTCCCAGAGAGGACTCTGTGTGCCCTTTCAGGCATGTGTGCCATAGGTTCGCCACCAACAGTTTATTACTTCTGTGTTATTATCCTCCTCAGGGGGAACTATGTTATTTTTGTGAATTTTTCTTTGAATTTGAACCCAATTTAGAACAAGAGACTACCTCCCAGAATCCAGAAGCTGAGGTTTTGGAGAAGGTGCCACGAAGATGCCTGCAGAGACTGCATGCTGTCCTAAAAGACCCAGAGTGGACTTTGAGTTATGGTAAATTTGAATTATGGGGCTTTAAATGCATTTACTTTGGAAGGATGTGAGTAAATATAGTTCAGGTGTTTTCTATTTTTATACTTCCAAGCTCCATGTATTTTTAATAACAAAATATTAGCTTTATCAGAGGCATAATTAGCATAATAATTTCTATAATACTCAGAGAATAAGTTTTACAGCCCAGGAAGTATATTGGCTTTCAATACATATTAGGCTTGAATTTCAACTTCAATAATTACTTGTGTGAACATACTCTGTGACCAATTAGGGGCTTTGAACTTCTATCACCTCATCAATATAATGAGAGTAAAAGAACTGCACCTCTTTCCTTCGAGGGAATTCTGAGGAAAGTGTGTTGTAAATCTTAAATATATATGATGAGTAGCATCCAGGGCCCTTTTCAGATGTTGGTACCAACCATGAATGTTGCCTCAAGATTAAGATATTTGGGGGACCAACATGTATGCAAAAGATATAGCTCCATATTGCTTACTTATATTTGTTAAAAATAAGTACTGATGTGTTTTACTTTTATGGAGCTTTAATACATATTAATTAAAAACAAAAAGCATTTAATAAATCAGGTTAGTAGTCTAAGCTTATCACCTACCATACCCAGCCAAGTTTATATAAAATTGGGCAGAATCTCTACGCAAACTTAATCTATCTTTTTAATCACATCTTTATTGTTTTTGTTTGTAATTTAAAGTACTAGATAAAATTCAGCAACATGATTTGTGGTAGAAAATTTATTTTAATTCTGTTAAATCTCTGATTGCTGAACTGGATTTGTGGTACTAGGGCAATGAGACTCTTGTTATCTCATAACATCATACTTCTGATTACTATGCAAATAAAACTAGGAGCAAGAAAATAAGGGCTAGATGAAGCCTGTGGGGCAATGTTTTTATCTTTGTTGTTTATTCTTTAATTTATTATGCATGCTTCCCACCAATAAAAATGATTGGTGATTGTGCAGTGCTCTGATCAAAGTGAAAGCACTAGTTCTTAAACAATTGTGAACCATTATTATACTGGAATCTTTCTATGGAAAAGTAGTTGGAGAAAACACACACATACACACACATACACACACCTATTTTACGTTCAAAAAGTTTAGTCAAAGCTCAGATCATTAGCCAAATACTTAATAAAAAGAAATTTTTCTGTAACTTTTTAAAAAGAAAAGTCAACTTTATAAATACTTATCATTTATATAGAAAATGTGTTGGTAATTATGAGCTTCATTTTAAAGGGCAAAGCAATCCATAATATGTGGAATACAGAGAATTCTCGAACTTAGCAAAACCATTAAAATAATTTTCTCCAAAACTGGAGAAAAACTTTAAAAAATAGTCATGCCTATTAATGTTTATACAAGATGTAAGTACAGCAAAATAAGCATGGTCACAGTCCAACATGAATGCGAGCCTTCAAGAAAGCAGATTTGTACCAAATCAAAAAACTGAAATGAGGTTTCTGGGTTAAGATGGAGACAGAGTGGAAGCAGCATGATATGATGGTATACTTAAAAATCCTAGAGAATCAACTAAGAAGCTTGTAGAAATAATCAACAACTTTAGCAAAGTTGCAGGATACCAAATAAATGCACATAAAACATCAGAATTTTTTATAACTCCAACACATCATAGCAGCAAGAGGTAGAAAGAGAAACCCCATTTAAAATCACCCTAGATAATATAAAATACTTAGGAATCTATCTACCAAAACAAACACAGGAATTATACGAACACAATTACAAAACATTTTCCAAACAATTAAAACTAAGTCTAAAGAATTGGAAAAACATTGATTGCTCATGGGTAGGACAAGCAAACATAATAAAAATGACCATTCTACCCAAATTAATTTACCTATTTAGTGCCATACTTATCAAACTACCAAAAACTTTTTTACTGAATTAGGAAAAATTATAACAAATTTCATTTGGAAGAACAAAAGATCAAGAATATCAAGGGAAATAATGAAAAAAAATGTGAAGGAAGGGGGCATAGCAGTACCAGATATTAAACTATACTATAAAGCAGCAGTCATCAAAACAATATAGTACTGGCTAAGAGACAGAAGGGAGGATCAGTGGAATAGACTTGGGGTAAGTGACATCAGCAAGACAGTATATGATGAACCCAAAGAGCCCAGTTTTTGGGACATGAATCCACTATTTGACAAAAACTGCTAGGAAATTTGGAAAACAATATGGGAGAGATTAGGTTTAGATCAACATCTCACACCCTACACCAAGATAAATTCAGAATGGGTGAATGACTTGAATATAAAGAGGGAAACTATAAATAAGGTAAGTGAACTCAGAATAGTATACTTGTCAGAACTCTGGGAAAGGAAAGATTTTAGAACGAAGCAGGAGTTAGAGAAAATTACAAAATGTAAAATAAATAATTTTGTTCATATTAAATTAAAAATTTTTTGTCCAAACAAAAACAATGCAACCAAAATCAAAAGGGAAAAAACTAATTGGGAAAAAATCTTTATAACAAAAAATTCTGACAGAGGTCTAACTACTCAAATATAGAAGGAGCTAAATCAATTATATAAAAAAATCAACCCATTCCCCAATTGATAAATGGACAAGGGACTTGAATAGGCAATTTTCAGATAAAGAAATCAAAATTATCAATAAGCACATGAGAAAGTGTTGTAAATCTCTAATAATTATTAATTAATGCAAATTAGAGAAATGCAAATCAAAACAACTCAGGTATCACCTCACACCTAGCAGGTTGGTTAAAATTATAACAGGGGAGAGTAATGTTGGAGGGGATGTGGCAAAATTGGGACATTAATGAATTGCTGGTGGAGTTGTGAACTGATACAACCATTCTGGATGGCAATTTGGAACTCTGCCCAAAGAGCTCTAAAAGACTGCCTGCCCTTTGATCCAGCTGTTGCATTGCTGTGTTTGTACCCCAAAGAGATCATAGATAAACAGACTTATACAAAAATATTTATAGTCATGCTCTTTGTGGTTGCAAAAAACTGGAAAGTGAAGGGATGCCCTTCAATTGGGGAATGGCTGAACAAATTTTGGTATATGCTGGTGATGGAATACTATTGTGCTCAAAGGAATAATAAACTGGAGGAATTCCATGTGAATTGGAAAGACTTCCAGGAATTGATGCAGAGTGAAAGGAGCAGAGCCAGAAGAACTTTGTACACAGAGACTGATACACTGTGGTAAAATCGAATGTAAAGGACTTCTGTACTAGCAGCAATGCAATGACCCAGGACAATTCTGAGGGATTTATGGAAAAGAACACTACCCACATTCAGAGGAAGAACTACAGGAGAGGAAACATAGAAGAAAAATAACTGCTTGAACACATGGGTGGATGCAGACATGACTGGGTTTGTAGACCTGAAAGGACCACACCAATATAACTATCAATAATATGTAAATATGTCTTGACTGACCACACATGTTAAAACCAGTGGAGATGCGCATTGGATATGGGGGGGGGGTAAAGGGGAAAGTAAAAACATGAATCATGTCAAAAAATAAATAAAAATTACTGAGAAATTACATGATACCAAGAGACCCTGAATGAGGAGTTAGCTCAAGATAGCTAGTTTGGTTCTGGTAAAATGGAACAACTTTAAAACTAACATACCTGTGCATTTTCTCAAGAAAAAATAAACATTTTATGTTTTCTCACTGTAGGAATATGTTAGGGACAGACTGATTTCTAGGATTAGTTAAAGGAAGGGAATTTTGAGATGAGCCCTCAGAAAGGATTCTTGGAAGGTAAAGGAAATGTGGGAGTTTGAATAAAATAATTGAACTTATTTGCTTCTTTGATTTCCACCAAGCTGAAGGAGTGGTTTTGCTCTGAGAGATTTTTCTTGAATAGTCAAGATTTTGTGGAGAAATCTTAACTTCTAGGTAGAGAATTTATTTGGAGGAAACCATTTTCCCTGAATCCAAATATCAGCTGTCAGTGGTCATCTGCCAGAAATCCTCTTGGGTTAAGGTAATCCAGAGATTTTTCATAAGGTAATCAAAGACTTTGGGTTACTTAGTGCAGCCAAACCAAGGCTTTTTCCCTTTCTTTTGTTAATCACTAGTGGGAAGATTAGGATAGAGTCATATAGTGTTGGGAGAATTTCTTAGGTAGAATAGGGAGCTGTTAAGCAGGGCCTATATAAGGAACAGAAGGCTCTCCTTTCTCAGGACACTTAGAAGTTGGGTGGAAGTTAGTTTGAAGAGTGCTAGGGTGCTACCTACCAGTTTCCCTTATTCCCTTTAGGAACTTTGTTAGAAAACTTTATTTTCCATAAGCCAAGGTTTTGTGCTTCACATTAGGAGTTCCTAGGCAGGTTATAACATTTAACATCCCTCTAGGACAGTTCCCCATTACACTTGGCTGAGCCAGCTAGGCTAGAATCACAGGATTTTTTAATTTTGGGGGGCAACTGTCATCCACAGCCTCTTAGAATTCTGTGAGCTGCTTTGCCAGAGCTCAGTCAGAGCAGTAGAATCTTGATGTAGCTGGCACAGGGGCTGCCACTAGAATGTTCCCAAAGCAACTTTCCACTGCAGAGCTGAGCTGAGGGGTATACTAGAAGATACAATTTGCCAGTTTTTTCTCTCAGCTTCATTCTAACAACTACTATTTGTTCTAAGTAGACTAGACAGTGGGAGCAAACAGTGGTTTGTCTTTTACCTGCTCTGCAATACTAGAATAACAGCTGATATCTAAAATATTTGTTAGGGGCAGCTGGGTACCTCAGTGGATTGAGAGCCAGGCCTAGAAACCAGAGGTCCTAGGTTCAAATCTGGCCTCAGATACTTCCTGGCTGTGTGACCCTGGGCAAGTCACTTGACCCCCATTGCCTACCCTTACGACTCTTCTGCCTTGGAGCCAATACACAGTATTGACTCCAAGATGGAAGGTAAGGGTTTAAAAAAATTTAAATAATTATTATATTAAAATTCAAAAATACAAGTTCCCCCGCTACATTACCAATGACAGGTCAAAACTGAGCCATAAAGAAGAATAGTATATACCATGCTGATCTTTATTGACTAGAAAAGAGAAGTGAAGATTAAAAAAAAACAAAAAAACAAAAAACAACTTTGTATCTTGTATTTCTACTTTTCTTAAATTTTACTTTACTTTCTCCTTTATCTTCATCTGCACTCTCTTCCTGGCCTCCCTTATAAAAAAGAGATTTAAAAGGAAAGATGAATAAGGAAAAAAATCAGCAAAAGTGATGAATACATTGAAAAAATATGCCATATGCAATGTTTCACTCAGATGGACTCCCCACTACTATAAACAGATGAGCAGAGGTACCTTTCCAAACGTTTTCTTTGGGACTAAGCTTGTTCATTATATTTTTTCAATATATCTTTTGTCTTGTATTGTGGTTGTTTTTTTTCCATTTATATCAATGACTTCATCATGTATATTGTTTCTTCACTCCTGCTTACTTCAGCTGGTATCATTTCATATAAATCTGTCCATGCTTCTTTACTTTTAGCCTATTTGACATATCTTACAGAATGGTAATATTCTATTACGTTAACATAAAAATTTTTAGTTATTCCCCAATTAATAATAAATAATAATTCAGTCTTCAATTCTTTTCTACAGCAGAAAGTACAGTTATAAATATGTTCGTCAATATGGAACCATTCTTTTTATCAGTGCCAATCATAAGCCTAGTAGTGCAATATCTGGGTCAGAGGGTATGGACCTTTTAGACACTTTATTTAATGAAGAATTATCAATCCAAATTGCTTTCCAGAATGATCATACTAATTGGTCTACCATCAATGCATTAGTGTGTTTACCTAGCCACATTGACTATTCTCATCTTTTGTTATTTTTCCCATTCGTTCTATGTGAGGAGAAACCTTAGAGTTACATTAATTTGTAGTTCTCTTATTACTTCTTTGGAGCAATTTTCATGTGTATTTTAATGGTTTTCTGTTCTTCACTCGAGAACTGTTAATATAATTTAATATTTCTGTTATAAGGATGGCTTTTTGGTCTTATACGTCTCTCTCAATTATCTATGTGTCATAGATACCAAACCCTTATTTGTGCAATTTCTTTCTACTTATCTATGAACATTTAACTTTCTATTCTAAACTTCAATACATTCATTATGCCTTTGAAAAAGCTTTCAGATGTTATTCAATCTAAAGCATCTATTTTTGTCTTCACTTAAGTATCCTTCACCTTTCTGGTTTGGTGCCCCATGCTTATAATCCTTGTTAATGCAAGAAGGAAGTTGGTTAATTCCTTGAATTTGGGGAAGAGGAAGAAAACCCAGCTGCTTGAAAGAGAGGAGAATCAGTCCATGTTGGAAATAAGAAAATCAAAACTGTACAGAATTGTCTCAGTTTGGTTGAGGTATCAAGTAATCAACCAATAAATATTACTAAGTCACTACTATGTGCCAGACACTTGACCAATACTAGTGGATACAAAAAGAGAGAGAAAACAGTGTCTGTGCTCAAAAACTAACAACTGGGTGGGAGGATACAATATGAAGGAATATATAAACAAAACAAACCATATAGAAGACAGATTGGAAACAATTAAGAGAGAGAAAATACAGGAGTTAGTAAGTGTTGAAAAATCTTATTGTAAAAGATGGGATTTTAATTGGGACTTAAGGGAAGCCAGAGAAATCAGTAACTAGAGTTGAAGAGGGAGAATTTTCCAGACATAGGGGATAGGCAGAAAGTATGCCCATGGTCAATAGTTAGGAGGCCAGCATCACTAGATCCAAGACTCAAGAGAAACAGCCTCAAAACAAACAAACAAAAACTTTACTCTTGCTCTGAAATTACTTATTGCTCTGAAAGGCATATGATCTACTTTTGTCTCTTTTAAAAGTGTACTCTTTAATATTCATGTGCCCATATACATTTTGAAATTATTTTAGAAATGGATTTAAGTTATTGTTTTAAACTTCATCACATAAAAGTTCTTTAAAGGGTCATCAACTTTTCTTAGGAAAAAATGGGGTAGAAATGGTTTTACTACAAGTTTGAACCAGAGAAATATTTAATTTAAGATAAATAGATTCCAATATTTCAGTTAACTCTTTTAATGGCAACAATGGCCAAGTCATCATTATCTGAATGAAATAAATCTGTAGAATTTATTTAGTAATACAAGTTGAAAAACACATGGCTACATTTTGATATATTTTAAGTGGAATAAATTTTATTCTAATATTCTAAAACATTGTCAGAATTTATGAAATTTATCAGTTTCTTAGTATGATTTTATTGGAAATAATTTTGTAATGTCTGTTGATTATCTTTGGATACTCTCTAGCTTATTACTATTCTTTAATTATTTTTTATACTTCTTATGTCCCACCTTCAGAATTTTCTTCAACATGACAATCTGTAACTTATCCATGACTTAATAGACACTTTTCATGAGTTTTTATGGTTAAAAAGTAGAGGATTAAATCATCACTTGGTGTCCATCCTTTTGATACTTATTTTTATGAGCAAAAATAAACCGGTCCTTTGAAAACAGTGTATTTTATCCACCCATATTTTAATATCTGGTAAAACTTGCACAATTTGGCTTTGTCAAAATGAAAGATCTTTTCAGGAATTTACTGAGAACATCTAACAAGTTGTTTTGTCAGCAATTTTATCATCAGAGTAAGGTAGAATAACCTATCTCAACTTAATTTTAGCCAATAAGAAAGACTTGCTTAGTGAATAAGAAGTTAGAGTAACCTTGGGAGAAAATGATGAGGTAATTTTAGAGTTCATCGTAAATAGTTGGTGAAGAGAACTCTGGTCATAGTCAGACATTTATGCTTGCCTTTAAAAAATCACATTTGCCCAAAATGAAAAATAAAAAAATAACAGCATATCAAGAGATTCTGAATGTAAATTTATCTCAAGATGTGTAGGTTAATCAAGAGAAAAAGGGATAATATGATTTTTGAATGATCTCCAAAAAGAGAATTAAAAGAAGATGATTATCTGAAGAAAACTTACAGGCCTGCAAGTAGAAATCTACAAATGAACTATTTTTTAATGTGTCCAAGATGAAAGAGAAACACATAACCAAGAACAAATTGAGAATGCTGTCAGAGATCTATAAGAATAGTTTTAGCAAGCCTAAAGATCATAGAAAGCTGAGATTTGAGGGACATATTGAGGATAATAAAGAGAATTTTAATTAGGTTTGGAACCAAAAGAAGGGAAAAAAGCATTATAGTAAGCTATCATTTGCCTACTAAAATATTCTTCCATTTTCTAACTTCATATCTGAGTAAGGCTAGATTTTCTTCATATAATCCAGCCAAAGCAACAAATCACAAAAGACTGAATGCATACGTTGGTATAAGCCTTCTATTAAGCCAGCTATTAAAGAGATATACAAAAATGCACACAATGTCATTTTTCCTACCAAATATATTTTATAAAAACAATTATTTTAGAAATTATAACATATTTGTTATCTTGTAATGACTTAATCATTATTTTAAAATATACAAATATATATATTATATATATACATACATTTATATAAATAGATAAGACACTGGATATGACAAAGCACTTTGGAGCTCTCAATAATTTTTAATACTGTTTCAGGGTGGGGTGGGGAAGGCTAGTTGTTTCAATATATGGAGAGTCAGATCTAAAAATAGGAAGCCCTGAGTTCAAAATTGGCTTCAAAAACTTATAACTCTCTTCTTTCCTTCCTTTTTTTCTTTTTGTGCCTTGGAATTGATAGTTTTTTTTTAATCAAATATAAGACAAAAGGTAAAGGTTTAAAAATGTTTAAAATGATCCTGAGACCAAAAAAAGGAGAAAAATAGAAAACTTCTCTAATATATTGTCCTAAAATTTCATGTAAAAAATGGCTAATAAGGATTAAGTCACTTGCCCATAGTCACACAAATATCGAATATCAGAAGCAATTTTCAAATTCATTTGTCTCACAATATGATGAACATGGAAATATGTAATATGATAACATAAATAGAAAGTATATCATATTACCTACCTTCTTGGGGAGAGGGAAGGGTAGGAATTAGGAAGAGAACAAAGAATGGGAAATGTTAGGAAATAATAATTAAAAATTGTATCATCATGTAATCTAGAAAAAAAAATAAAACCGACATTCAGGTTTTATGACTTCTAATCCCATTCTCTCCAAGGAGGACTTTAAGCTATCCTTCCATTTAATCACATCTTTTTTTATGTTTTTGTGTTTTGCTTATGGGGAGAAAATAAAAAATGCTACAGTTTCCTTCAGTGTCATACTATCTATGTGTGTTCATTGGTAATTTGATGAGGATTTCATATTTAGAGTACCAAAATTTAAGTAGATTTTTACTAATGGATATTAAAAAGTGTATTATTTTTAGTACTTTCAGTCTCCTTTTCTGCTTCTCAATTCCATACTTATTTGTAGAACTTTACATATTTGGTGAATCATCTTTTGACCTATATAAAACAGAAGGGAATATCACAGAAATGGAGGGATGTTTTGTTTTGTTTTGTTTTGCTTTTTGCTTATATTTTTATATGTTGCTGTGATCAAGTCATTTATCACATAAAGTTCAACCTACTGGTGATGAGCTTCTTTGTTTGTAGGAAGGCTGGTCTTGGAAAAACACATATTATCTATTCCCAGGAACAAAATGATTTCCAGCCATGGAGAACTTGATACTGGATATTCCATTGATGAAACATTTGAAATCTGCAGATCACTTCTTAACCACAAAAAGGCAATACAGTGGAAAAAACATGGCTAAATGAAATGAAAGGGATGAAGAGTCAGTAAAAATTTATTAAGCACTGGTCTTCATGCTAAGAGCTGGGGATGCAAAGAAAATGTTGAAATTGTTCTTGTCTTCACGAAATTTTCAACATAATAGGAAAGACAAGATGTAACTAAATTGGTGACCACAGAGTGAAAGCCTTCTGTAAAGGTATTGTTTAATGTGAGTCTTCAAGGAAATCAGTGATGGTAGGGAGGAAGATCATTCTAAGCTTGGGGATAGCTAGTGCAAAGCCTTGAAGATAAAATTGGAAAATCAGGTTCAAATGCCTTATAGGAAGACTATCAAGTAGATCAGTGTAGCTGAATGATAGAGTGTAGGAAACAGAGTAATTTGAAATTAGCCTGGATAGATAAGAAGCCAGATTGTCCAGGGATTTAAATGACAGAGGAGTTTATATCAAATTAGTGATGATAAAAAAAATCAGCAGAGTTTATTGTAGGGATGTGGGTTGCTCAATTATATGTGTTTTAGGAAAATTTCTTTGGCAACTAAAAATGTATAAGGACAAAATGAGAGCCATTCTCTCACTTCTAAATAAGTATATTCCCTTTTTAAGATGAATTTTAACCCACTATTAACAAAGAACTATTTTCATTTATCCCTAAGCAATTGTGGAGAATAAAAGAGTTTACATTATTGGATAAATATATAGGTCTTGATCAGTGTGAATGATGAATTCCCATAAGTGATCACATGTATTCAAATTCACATTCTTCAAAGTTATCATTAATTATGCAAATTATGATCTGTGGTCAGCACATGTGGAAGCTAAGAGAGTCTGCTTGTAAGAATGCAGAATGAAGGACCCCGACCTTCATTCCATAACATGGGCAGATATTTTGTAACTATTTCCTGATTTCTTGCTGTGGTGATTAAAATAATTGACTGCTGAGCCAGAACCAAGTGTTCATGTAAAAAGCTTCATGAGCCCCAATCCTTTCCTCTCTCCATGACTGCTTTTGAGTAAAGAGAACGAAAAAAAAATCTATCCATCAGTGGTGGGGAGAAGGCAAGAATAGGTATTACTTAGTTTTTCTGTTGTTTTTGTTTGTTTGTTTTTATGAAGGATTGTGCAGATCTGTGTAATTTCTAAATTAGCATAAAACCATGGCTATTCAAGAAATCATATCACTTTCTTTCTAGCATGACTATGTAGCAAAACATCATTAGATAACTATCAATTTAGTGCAAATTAAAATGGGAGGGGAATTAAGCTTTTATATGAATTTAATTGGAGCTCATTCATCATTGAATATCAAATATATGGCACTGGTATATTATATATATTCTACATTTTGCCTATATATTTGTGTGTTTGCACATATATATGTATATACATATTTCTTTGATCAATTTTGCATATTATTACCATGGAGACAAATGCAATGAAAAGTTCAACTACTTATAATCTTAAATTCTTCTTTTTACTTTCTTTCATAACCAGAAATTACAGAGGAAGAATAAGGGCTTGGCTTTCTATCTTGCTGCTGGCTCTTGATTTTGGGGAAAAATGATCTTAAGATTTTTTTCATGTTGTTTCTTATTATTTTGAAGTAAAATGGAATTTGGAGGACTCAACCTTCCACATATATTCCTCTCCGATGGGAACCTTTTCTAATTGTCATAATGCTAAAAGGCTCAGAGACTCATTATTTTAGCTGAGACAGGAGTTCTAAATTATGTTTGAAAGACTAGTTCTGTAGGACCAGAGATGTTTGGAGACTCAAATGAGATAATGATTAAAAAGCTTTTTGCAAACTCAGAGTGCTATATAAATATCAGTTATTATTAGTAATACTATTATTAATCTACAATGTCCAGTTCTCCAATCTGGCAGTGAATTTCTAAGACTTTCTTACAATCAACTAACCAAAAAAATCAATTCCTGATTTGTAGCCATTGTTGATTTTAGAGATTTAAATGCTCTTACTGAAAATTTAACAATTGTCTAGCAAAAGGGGTTAGATTTAGCTCCAGTATATTCCTGAGTGGGATCCCATTGTATGTATTTAGTGCAACTTTTAGCCTTCCAGAGCTACTTTCACTACAAATTGCAGCTTCTGTCTGATTATCTCCAGTATCTTATCTGCAAGTATGTTATTTCCCTATCATGAATGTTTGCTTTTTTATCCCCTGTGCGTTCGCCTGACTGGTGTGTACTATTAGGACTTGTTAACAAGGTATATTTGAAACTATTATTTTCAAGAAAAAAGTGTGATAATGAAAGTTTTTAGGTATGTCTTAAGATGCACCATTCTCCTCAAAAATAATTGACTTTTGGTCACAACCCCTTTTGCTTCTTACTGAACCAGTTCAAGTACTCCTTTTAGTTGAACTGATTTTGAGATATGAGAAATTCTAAGTAATGAATTCATTTCCTGAAATAGAAATTGCAGGAATTCTAGAGTAATTTTTAAGACTGTAAGTTCAGCCTTTGGAATATAGCAGCAGTAGAAAAAATGAGAAATCTTCACAGTTTTTTCAACATTAATTTTTATATTTGAAAGTACATATATATATATATATGTATATATATATATATATATATATATATTTAGCTTTTTAAAAAATACAGATGTAGCAAGCAAAGTTACCTGAAAAGCAGAACAAATTTAGAAAAAAAAGGAGAGAAATTTCACAGTAGTAATGGCATCCAGATCAGAAAAGATTAGCTCTATGTGGAAGTGAAAAACTTTCTGGCTATTTTAGAAATGTGGATTAAAAACTAAATGGTAACATATTTTGACATTCTTCTTTTTCATATATAATGCCTCAAATATTGGAGGATTGAATGTTATGTATCCATTTTCAGCACTTTGAAAATCCTGAAATAATTTTACAACAATATCATTGTTATTGTTTAT
>NC_058132.1:582970789-583060679 GCF_016433145.1 Gracilinanus agilis
AAGGGAAGGGAAGGGAAGGGGAAGGGAAAGGGAAAGGGAAAAGGAAAAGGAAAAGGAAAAGGAACAAAAATTAATCAGAAATTCTAACACTTAAAGGACCTTGGAACAAAAGAAATCTGCGAGATGATGGACTATAGTGTTTAAAATCCTGAGTCATCTCATCTCTATTTCCAAATCCATGCCTTCTTACTAGCTGTTCTTTATTCTCAGAATCATGTTCTGCCTCTCCTTTACCATCTAGTTTCCCTGGGTTCTTTCACTACTCAGCTTACATTTTACTATCTTTGGGAAGTTTTTTCCAGTTACCTCCCTCATTCTTCACTCTTGTACTTTGCCTCTGAGATGATCTCGCATTTAAGTTTTATATGTACATATTTATTTAAACAACTTTTATGTTGTTATGTTTTATATTAGAATGTGAGTTTCTTTATGTTAGGCATGCTGTTTTTTTTTTTTCTTTCTTTGTATTCACAGGGCAAAGCTCAGTATGTAGATCATACTAAACATTTATTACTTGCTGATTGACCAACTGACTAAAGTATTAGATAGGAGAGATAAGGCTAAATGCAGTCTATGTTTAAAAAGACTTGAGGTTTCAGCTGATTGGGAGCTCAATTAGTCAAAGAGCAGAGCGGAGAATAATGAAAAGTTTTCTGGACTTGGAGATAAAAGTCATAGGCTAGACTTCTCTGTACAGTGCACTAGTTATGTGATCATGGATAATTGACTTAAACCCTGAACTCTCTCCATCGCTAAAGTCATTAACATTATACCACATTTTAAAATGAACTAAGTTTGAAGAATAGTATTTAATTCAAAAGAATGAGAGTATAAATGTAAGTACTTTGCCATGTGGATACTTAAAACATTTTGGGCAGGGGGACCTTCACCAGTGTCTAAGAATGCTTCTATCTATTAATGTTAAAATCTCTATAAAATGGTTTTATCTTCACTTGCTTTTTATTAAAGTATTAGAAATTTAATTTTTAATTTATCTTCAACTAAGGATCCTCAGGACAAATCAATTTTGGTTTATTTCATTAATAATCAGTTGCTTTTCTGGGTCTTCTTTTTCACATCCTTCTTCCTAATGACTTCTCAGAATATTTCTCTTGTATTTTCCCAGGAAATTTTGCATTCTATTTGGTATCACACTTAGGTAAGCTTTACTTCTTCTTCTAGATGGTAAAATCTTTGAGGGCATGGACCTTCCTAATAATTTCTGTACCTTCCTCCAGTTCCTAATAATGGATTGACCAAATTACAGGCTATAAAACAAACTACAAGAAGAGCTAATAAGTTGTATTAAATACCTGCCATAGTGAAGAAGGGATAAGAACTCAAAGTTAAATCATTAACCTTCCAAAGAACAAAGGCATCCATTTTAACATTTTTCTAATCACAAATGATTATACTAGAAGAAAATAAAGAGGGCAACATTTTTGAATTATTAGTAGTATCCCTTTCTTCACAATTTGCCAAACTATTAAATAATTAACATTTTGAATGTGAAATAAAAATAAAGAAGGTTAAAAAATCAGCTTAGCAGAATGATATTGAAAATATCAGCCAAAATAATTCTGAATTGCCATTTCCATAGCAATGTTGTATCTGATGAAAGAGGAAAAATTCCTTAAAATATTAACTTCAAGTGTTCAGTTTCAGAAAATGCATTTTATTTTTAGTTTTTATTCAAATTCTTAATTTGCTTACTGATGTTAATGACTTTCAAGTATAATTAAGGTTCTTTTAATCTGTGGAAGAGGATTAAATCTGGTTCCCAAGTGACTTTTCTACAAGTTGTTAGGAGATAAATAAACTGAAAAGTGGGAAGGCATTTTTTATTTAGATGAGTTTTTATTTGTACATTCTGTGATGCTGTACAGAAATCTTATGACACATTGTTTTTTCGGCTATATCACTCAGTAGACCCACGAAATTGTTGTCATCACTTCTTATAGAACACAATTAGGGAAAAAAGGTAGATTCAGATAATTTATCCTGGGTTTTTTTTCCTTTTATACTCTAAAATAGCTCCTTCCTATTGGAGGAAAAAAGGTTAATCATTCTGTCATAATGCCCAATATTAATATAATTTTCAGCTAGCTTGATTTGTCATTTAAGTAATACAAAGTATAAGATGCTAAGCAATCAAAATTGTGATCTCAGAATTGGGACCCAGAGAGGAGTTGGAATAGCAGCAGCAGCAGCAACAACAGCAGCAGGAATGACACCATTTTGATCTGTATATGTCATATGTATATATTCTAAAATTTTGTTGACTAGGCTTTGACAGAGTTTGATTCTGATTTGAAACTATGCAAAGTATAGTGAATAAAGGGTACAAGAAGTACAATTCAACCAGTAAGTCATTATGGACAATAGGCATCTAATATTTCAAGGCATTGAAAGAATTATTTACTTACACGATATGTGATATTTTGGCAAGACAAAGTTTAGTTATTGCTGATAATAACTGAATATTTCACAGTGGACACAGTTAAGGGCTTTCCTTCTTACTCTGACATAGCTTACAGTTTTGCATGTATTTGGAATAGATTTGTCTATCATCTCCTTTAATGATTTATTTCAATAAGCTTCATGAATACATTTTTTTCTTCTGTAACTTCTATCGTTGTTCTTTATGCATTCTAGTCATTAAAATATTGAATGATTACAGCCTAAAATATAACAAAGTAAATAATTGTAGCTAAATTTTATCTAGAACAGTTTAATTTTTTAAAAGAAATGGACCGTTTAAATAATTTAGGAGGGTTAAAAGAAGAAAACTTTAGTCTTTGTAAGAATAAATCTCTTCCAACAGACAAAAATTTAATTAGATTTAATTTATGGCAGACATG
Source organism: Gracilinanus agilis (assembly GCF_016433145.1). NCBI lineage: Eukaryota > Metazoa > Chordata > Mammalia > Didelphimorphia > Didelphidae > Gracilinanus > Gracilinanus agilis. The sequence continues at coordinate 582,973,651 of NC_058132.1, forward strand.
AATTTAATGTGCATTAAAATAGATACTATTAAAATTATTCTTTATAATTGGTAACTTTTTCTTTATGTAGACATCTTGAAAGTTACAAACTGACAATTTTTTAATCATAAGTATTGATTTGGGGATATGAATTCTTTATGTTTTTTATAATTACATTTGTAGTATTTTCATTACTTTGGCTATTGGGAAAAGAACTTCAGGTAGGAGTGGCAGAATGTACTACCTTAAAGAGCTTCACAAGTTGATGCAAGTAATTTAGTTATAGGGCAGGATATAAAAGGTTTTTAATAAGAAAGAAAGGAATATCCTCCTGATAAAAAGTACTTGTGATTTATACGGGCTTTCTGTTCATTTCAAAATATTTAATTATACCGAATTATCTGAGCAACTTTATCAGTTACTAAAATAATTGCATTTAAAGTATTAAAATAAACAATTTCTTTAACCAAATAAAGATTTCTCTATAATAAACAAAGATGGTAGTCCTTAAAGCAGTATTCTTCAAGTTTTCTTATCTTGTAATGCATGATCCCATTATCATTAAAGCAATGAATCATACATAATACCAATCCTAAATGCTTTGAAATAAATTTGTAGAATTCTCTACTATCCTATGGTCATTCTTAATTCAGTAGTTCATAGATGTCCTCTTATAAGCTTGGATCTGTAGCCTTACCTTATTTTTAAATTTATTGATATTTTAATCCCAGACTTATTTACATTTTATAATTTTCTATTCTGAAAAAATAGGGCCATATAATTAGACTCAAAAGTTTAACTGCTTTGGGGTAGGTGAAGAAGCACTTTGGACCCTTTCTAAGGGAAATCCTAGGACAGTGTACCATTGTCAAACTTTCCTCAAGTTCCATTTTGGTATTGCACCCTTATTCTAGTAAAATGGGCTTGTGGTTCATATCTTATGGCAAAATGAACTCTACCTTGAAACCTAATTCCTGCTTTATCACTCCATACAGGAATTCCTGTTAAGGAATATTACCTTCTTCAGCAACTGATAAAATTTTAGGGGATTTGCATTCTGTGTCTCAGGACAGTATTATTCACATGAATGAGATAATGGATAAATCATGATCAGAATTGACTGATTAGCTGACCTAAAGATTAAAATTGGAACATTCAGACAGTTTAAAAGGATTGAAGGAGGGTAGGGAAAGAACGTGAATCTTGTCACCATGGCAAAATATTCTAAATTAATTAATTAAATAAAAATTTCCCCAAAAATATATCAGCAAGTATCATCTGCAAAGGGGACAAGTTAAAAGCCTTCCCAATGAGATCAGGGGAGAAGCGAAGATGCCCATTATTACCTATTTTATTCAATATTGTAATAGAAGCACTATCAGTAGCAATTAGAGAAGAAAAAGAAATTGAAGGGATTAAATTAGGCAATGAGGAGACTAAACTATCACTCTTTGCTGATGATATGATGATCTATTTAAAGAACCTCCAGAAAATCAACTAAAAGGCTAGTGGAAATAATTAACAAGTTTAGTAAAGATGCAAGGTACAAAACAAACCCACCTAAATCATTAACATTTCTATATATTTCCAGAAAAAAACAATTGATAATTCTTTTGAAAAGTACCTTAGGAAATGAATGTGACTGTACAAAGGAAATCTGATGACCATACCATTTTAAAAAATAGAAGAGTCCAGTGCGACATTTGTGTCTGATATAAGACCTGATTAAATGTGGTAGAAAGGAGAGACGATAGTGTCCTCTCCTGAATTTCTTATATGACAACAATTTGCTTCAGGCCCACTCACACAGTTTCTACAATAATCTTATCTCTGTTCTATCTTTCTGTCTGGAAAGTTATTTTGATCAGCCATAAGACTAATATTATTATGAATCAATATACTTTAATTCAATAGAATCATACAAATGACACCTGGTAGATTTTGGACTAAGTATAAGAACAGTGAACAATTTTGGAGTTGTTTTTATTTATTCTTTCTTTTTTATGGGGAAAAAATTAAACCAATGATCCATTGACAAATTTATCTTTTAAAAGAAAGAAGAAAAGCTATCATTGTATCAAAAGTGAAATGATTCACAAGAACTGAAGGAAAATTATTTTTTAAATATTGTGTCTACCTTTCTTTTATGTCAATAAAAGTGATATTCTTAGTAAGCTTCAAAAATGTTTAAGAGATCATCCATTAGCGAATATCCTTTCATAATTAATATATCTATGGAGCAATTCTATATATAGGGAAACAGCTATATATAATAAATAATTATATGTGTACATGCATATATGTGTGCATGTACCTTGATATACATTTATATTTCTCCTCTTTTTAGGTAACTTCATGTTTTTATATGTTTATTTGAGGGTAAGTTCTAGCTTGTTTTTCTGTTTACATTCAAAGCTTAATACACTGTTTTTGTTTTGTCTTTGTTTGCTTGTTGTTTTTAAACCCATACTTTCAATCTTGGAATCAATACTTTATATTGGGTCCAATGCAGAAGAGAAGTAAGGACTAGGCAATGGAGGTAAAGTGACTTGCCCAAGGTCACAAAGCTAGGAAGTGTCTGAGACTAAATTTGAACCCAGAATATCCTGTCTCTAGGCCTGGTTCTCAATCCACTGAGCCACCCAGCTGCCCCCAAAATACTTTTTTACTCTCCCTGTTGCAGAACTGAACCCCAGTCTCCAATGTGACAAGCAGAGATACTGTCCACTATACTAATGAGGAGCCAAGCTTAATACACTGTTGAACATAGTAACCTTCAGTAAATTATTTTCCATTCTTTTAACAATCTTGATTCATTTAGAATATCATAAGCTCTCAAAGGCAATGATGCAGGATAAGAAATGCATAAAGAAGGGAAGGAAATTAGCATTTATTTGTTGCCTGTTATATACTAGGCACTTTCCTAACTGCTTTACAAATATCTCATTTGATCCTTACAAAACCTCTGGGAAACAGGTACTTTTATATTATTATTCTCATTTTGCATTTGAGGAAACTGAGACTGAATGTTAAATGACTAGCCCTGTTCATGGTCATCCTTGACCTCATTCTCCCTGAATCCAGGAAAATCTTTCCCTCTCCTGGACCAATCCAGGTGCTCCGTTGGAATTTCTGTAATTTTAGGGCAAAGAAACAATGTCAGAAGAACTAAAAGAAATACCACATCAGCTTGCTGTGTTGAAATTATAAATGAGTTATTTCATGGATGGGTTATGAGCTCCATCTTCCAAGTCAATACACCCATCAATGAGATCATCAATCCATTCAAGTATTAATTTATACTGATAAAGGAATTTACCAAACCAAACAACCTACCAAGCAAGCTGAGGTATGTTAATAATGTTGAGGTAAACACATAGTTAATGCATTTTTCAAAGGTGTCCAAACTACCTTCAGGATATAACTTTTTTTTTTTTAATGAGGGTTTGACTTTTGAAGCATTTCAACTGCTCATTGATTAGAATTTGACAATTCCTTTCTACAGCCTTCCCCCTCACCTCCTGACCCATGAATTCAGAATTTCAAAGGCTAATGTATTTAATTAAATTTTTAAAGAAAATACTTAAAATGACATAATGTTTTAGTTTGTTGCTTTATGTTTTAAAGGCTTGTACAAAGCATACATTATAATAACTATTGTAATTCTTTCTCCAAAGCTCATGTTTGGAATTGATACTGATCAATTGTTTGGCAAAGTGGAAGATCAGGGAAACTATAACATAACCCCTATTGTAGTTAATGTGTGTTGGCAAGGATTGGAAACAGTGATATAAAAACAGTGATATAAAAAAGGGAAAAACACAATCCTTGATCCTTATGGAAATCTAGAACTGAATTATCAGATTCCATCTTTTTTTGGGGTGGGGGCAAGTGAATGTCATTTCTATTTGAATGGACAGAATTGCAAAGCAGAAAATATCATGAGGCATATATTTGGATCTGGTAGTTTTAGAGGTAGAGGTGACCAGAATAGGGACTGGGAAAATGAGCTCAAAGTCAGGAAGACCTGGATTTGTCCCACCCTTTGACACAGACTGACTTCAGGATCCTATACAAGTCATTTAACCTCTTAGTACCCCAGACAACTTTATAAGACATGGAGTTACAAAGCAGGTAATTATGTGCTTTGGCAGAGGGAAATTCCCCCAATCAGGTCTCTATAATTTTTATAAATATGTAATAAACTATAATATGTATATTTATCCAAAAGAAACAAATTCGCACATTAATTATATCTAAAAATCTGTGCCTTATTCTTTTTTCTCCTTCTCCCTCATAATACTTTAACTAAGAAAGCCTGTAATGTAATATAAATTTTACAAATATTATCATATAACACATTTCCCTTTTGATCATGTTATGAAAAACAAGAGATAATTGCTTTCACTAGAGAAAAATTCATGTAGGAAATGAGTGAAGAATGGTATGTTTCAGTCTGCATTTGGACTCCTTCTGTTCCTTCTATAGTGGTGAATATCTTTCTTCATTATGAGTCCCTTGGGGTTATCCTGGAATTTCACCTTGTTGATAATAATTAAGTCATTCACAGTTGGTTATCATACATAATTGTTGTTACTATGTCCAAATTTCCCCTGGTCTATTAACTTCACTTTGTATCATTTCATCTAAGCCTTTTCAGATTTTTTTGTGATCATCTTGTTATTTCTCATGGCACTATAGTATTCCATTACATCCATTTGTTTGTTCATTCCTCAATTGATGCCTATCCTTCAGTTTCTGGTTTTTGTCACCACACAAAAAAATCTGCTATAATGTAATATATTATAATATAATATAGTAAGCACTGTGCCATCTAGCCTTTCTACTATGACTCCTTCATTCATTCGTTATTTCCATAAACATTCATTGGAAACCCCATTTCATCTTTGATACAAATCTGGGTATGATATATGAGAAATCTTGGCTGTTTTAAATGACAGAGATAACTTGCTGATGTCTCTTCAGGCTCTAGACTCTAAACTTTGCTAATGTTTTATTCATTACTTATTCCCCTAAATGCATATTTGCTAGTATTTATTTTTTTAAACTTGTAGAAAACAAGATGTCACTTCATCCAGGATACCTCATAAGAGCTGTGGTCTCATGAGCAGAAGTAATTTCAATCCATCTTGGTATCATAAGAAATAACTTTTCAGGTGTTTCATCAACAAAGTTAAAGGAACGAATCTGGCTCTGAACTTGTTGAAACATGTATTTCTCCTCATTTCACACATGATTTTAGCCTCAAGTGCAAAACACATAATACACTCTTATCTATGTGACCTGACGATTTCTTTCAACTGAATCAATTATTTGTGTACCAGCTTGTATTGGTTAAAAGAAAATTCTGCTTAAGTATATAGCAGCTATTCAGCTTAGAGATTTATGTTTGTTTTGTTTTTAACTGACATATTTTCTTGCTAACAATGTTGCTGCTTATGAAAATAATTTGGACCTTAGGACAAAATAAATATTGTTGAAAGACTATAATGTTTGGGGCCTAAGGTATACCCTGTTGTGAAAGCAACCCCAAATTTCTAGTTCCCTATTCTGATAGATTAATCTTTAGATTTTTAAAACTCTTTTAAAATTTAAGTCATTTCTTTATTTGTTACATTAAAATACCCAATTTACTTCATCTCTTCCTATTCTCCCCCTATTAGAAAAAGACATTATTTGACCAAAAGATATATGTACATATATTAAACTGTTTTGGTTTATAAGCTTCTATAAGAAAAGCTGGGACACTGCCAACCATAGAGTTGGTTTCTCCTTTCTAATAATTGACTTGCTTGTGAGTGCAGTTATAGTTGTGCAAATGATGGAGGGCAAGGAAGGGAGGAGGTAGGTAAAACCATGACATGAATTATACATACCATGGGAAGTTAAACAAAAACATGTAAATTCACAATATAATATTCAAATTGGCCAGATGATATCCAAAGTCGATAATATAATATGTAAATCAGATGCCATTTATAACATTTATTAAAATTTTTATCTCATCTGGACATCAAGGTCTATACACTTGCAAATACAGTAACCAGTAGTTATGCATATCATTCTAGATACATTATACAACAGCAGAAATCTGTAATTATTATACTCTAGGAAAAATGCATAATAGCAGAAAGATAAACATATTCACAAAAGCTTAGCCTTACAAGTTGGGAACAAATTTTCTAAATTCAGTTTACGTTAGGTAACTTGATTTATGACTTTATTGCCTTGTTTTGGAAGCAGCAAGGCAACCTAAAGGAAAGTTGGGAGACAGAATGTACCCAAAGGAAACCATCACCTCAGCCATGAACTCCCCTTCAGACCATGATGGAGATGGCCCAGTACCATGATAATCACAAGAGCTCTAGGAATAGCCAACTCCCACAAGCCAACCAAAGCAGAAGAGTGACATCACCTTCCTCTCTACCATGACCATCAACTGTTGAGCAGTGGCTACCAATGGATAAGCCCTAGATTCTGGGTAGTAGTAGCATCCTCTACACCACCATTCCTATTTCTAGCCTAGCCTTTCTGGTCATCATCAAAGAGGGAATCAGGAGCTCCAGCCAAAACTAAGAGAATAAATTTCTTGATATTAGTGAAAATGTCAATAAAATGGATGGCTCCCAGTCTGCTTTGGTACAGCAATGTAACGATCATAAGACTTTCCATGACTTTCTACTGACTTCTCCATATGTTTTCTCCTCTAATTAGAATATGAACTCCTTGAGAACCAGAACTGTTTTCTTTTTGTATTTGTATCCTTTGTGTACTTAGAATAATGCTTTGCACATATTAAAAGCTTACTTGCTTTTTCACTTATTCATTCATTGTGTTCCTAGAATCCCTATGTCAATGTGTCTCTTACTCTTCCCCCCCCCAAAAAAAAAAATTGAAGTTCTCTATTTTAGATAAACCTTCAAGGATCTTCATAAAACATTCCCCAGTCCTCCTTAGTCTTAGTGCTTTCTTTCGAGAATTATTCCTAATTTATCCTGTATATATCTCATTTGAACATAGATAGTTGTATATTGTCTTATATATCAGATTATGAGCTCTTTGGGAGCAGGGATTATTATTTGCATTTCTTGATGTCACTAGGGCTTAGTATAGTGCTTTTCATCTGGTAGATATTTAATAAATGCTCATTGACTGACTGAACTCCTCATAAAATTAAATGCCTCTCTTTGCTTTCTTTGACAAAATTTTATGGTAATTCCACTGTAACCTCATTTTTTCTCTCTATCCCTTTCTTAATATCATATTAATCTGGTTGTTTCACCTCATCCAAATAAATCTGTTTTATCTATCAAGATCTTTTTTTGTATTTTTTTCTTTATGCAGTGTACTTTTTTATATCCCTAATATCATTACCAAATCTGATAAAGCTGCTTTTACCAAAGTTCCTGATCAAATTCTTTAAGAAAGCATACAAATAAACACAGATCCCTGGACCTTTCCATTGTAAAAGTCCTTCAAGTAGACAAGAAGCAATTATTTTTTTAATCAGTCCATTAAATAATTTCCAGATATTTTTACTATTATCTTGGTAAAATATATCTATCTTTTTAGCACGATTGGCATGACATGATTTATTTAGTGGTTTGTTAAATCTGAGTAAACTATATAGTTTTTTTCCTGATATACCAAATGATTAATTTTTTCCCCAAAGAAGTAAAGTCATTCTGACAACATATGTGATTGGTGGAGCTATTAACTTTTCATGGTGGCTACTTCCATTTCTAGTTGTTCACTAACCACCTTTTGAAAACACGCCACACTTTTTGTAATAATTAAAGTCCATCTCAATGGTCCATGTTTTATGAACTCTTGTCTTTTTTTCTGAAAATCAGATCATTTTGCCTTCCCCAGTCCAGTGACATCTCTTCTCTACAATGCTTCTAGAATCACTGACAGTGGTTCATCAATTATAGCCAAAATCCTTTTAGCATTTTAATGCTTTAGTTTATCTGGGCCATGTGATTTGAATTCACTATGGGCATCTAAGATCTCTTATTTTTCCTCTTACCTATTTAGAGTATTAACTCCCTATTTATCACTGAAATGTGTTATTTTAATTGCTACCCAAATATTATCTTTCTTAGCATAAACAGAAGAACAAAAAAGAAAAAAAAAACATAACACCATTGCTTTATTTACTCCATGAATTATCATTGACCCAACTATCCCAAGAAGATCTTTGATCTTCCTAATTTCCCCACTAGGTGTATAAAACAAATATATAATTTTTCTGTCCTGAGATTAATATAATAACCAAACTAATTTTAAACTTTATATCTTTGACACACTTTTTCTAGATTAATACTTGCCTTTGTATTTAAAACTGTCCTAGGACCTTGTTTTTATCATTTGTCCACGTATAAGATTATTTGTGAGCTGTATATGCATGCACATTAATATCTTTTAAAAACTCCATTTTTCCATTTTATTGTATTATTTCCCATGCTGTCTTCACAATTTCATTCTTCTTAAATTCCTATCCCCCTTGGGCTAACATTTACCATAGATTTTTAGCTCATGGAACCCTACTTTGTAGCATCCTTCCTTGTAACCCTTTCAACTTTGTTTCTATCAAAGTCAAGGTTCATGCCAGACTATATTAAATTTCTTCACCTTTTCTATCAGAAATGTTATTAAAAATAGTCAGTCCACTTCTCCTTAGAATCTAATAATTTCCACATCAGCATTTCCTTTCTATTAGTCAGTTCATATCAGCATTAGAATCCTATCTTGTTGGCTTCTCCATCTTATAAAGAACTAAATTATTGTTAAAAGAAATTAAGAAGTTCCTTGATTCTGAGCTGATTGAAGTGAAAGAGATTTAATACAACCTAGATAGTTGAAGTCAATAATGACTACAATATTACAACTCTGTGACAAACTTGTGATGTTTCCCAATTTCCTTATCTACTATTTTTGTCTACAGTATATTCTAATAACTTCTCTAAACTAAAGTTACTTTAGTTTTCTTTAAGTAAAGTCACTTCCCCTTTCTTCTTTTATTGATTTTTATTAAAATAATCTTCAGCTTACCTCCACTTCTGATTGCTATAATCACAGTTTGGATAATGATCTAGTCATAGTATGTTGATATAATTTATTGACATAGTTTATTTTAACTTTGTTATTTTTATAGAAATGATGAAGAGAAACTGGCTAAGCATTGATACAATGAGTAATAGTCAAAACTATTTAATGGCTAGATAAAAACAGTTATAATTCATTTGGAATAAAGCATCCAGGGAATGGTTCCAGGTAAGGGTGTTTTACATTTTTGTAAGCAAGGCTTATGTTATATCACATCTTTAACAATATCTTGGATAAAATTATATATAGCATGCTTTTCACATAGGTAGAAGATACACTATTTACACAGAATTGTCAGATTTAATAATGATGTTAATATACTAGATCACTGGGGTAAATTTTGTAAGATGAAAAATGAACAAATTTATGTTAAAGCAAAATCAGCATAGGTCCACACTAGTTTTCATGGTTAAACTCAATTTTTACAGTTAAGGAAATTAAATGACTTGTCTAATATCCCATACATAGATCATTAAGTGGCAGACAGGATTGGAACATGCATTCTCTGAACTGAAATCTGGTGTATATTCCAATGTTCAGATGGATATACTTGGGCTCAAAAATAAAATTCACACATGTAAGATGGCAAGACAAGTATTTTGTCAGCTTGCAGCTTATCTGGAAGAGATCTGAGAGTTTTAGTAGAATGTCTGCTCAATGTGAGTCAATAGCGTGATATGGAAAACAAGAAAGCTAATGCAAACATAAAAATAAATGACAGGCATAGGATACAGGGCTGTAGAGCTGACAGCGTGAATTTATTCTGCTTTGGTCAGACCACATCTGAATGGTTGTATACCCTTCTGAGTGGGGAAGATGAAGTATGGCATTGATAAGCTAGAACCTTTTTTGAAATGGGCAATCAGTATGGTGAAAGATCTCAATTTACTGTCATTTTTGAATCCCTGGAAGACAATGAGGTTGTTTAGCCCGGGGGAAATGAACACTCCCTGGGTCATGATAGCCATCTTTATTTGAAGGGCTGTCATAATAAAGCTTGAATGGTTTAGTTTGCTTCAGCTAAGAGGGAAGGTGGAAGAACTGTTGGAAGTTTTAAAGAATAAATTCATGTTTGATCTAAGGAAACACTTCCCGACAATTAGAACTATAAGTAAAAATGAAATGTCTTTCCTTAGGAGTATTAGATGGCTCCTCAAATAAATGCTCAAATAAAAACTCAATCCAGTTATCTGTTGTTATAGGGTTGAGGGAACTCTAGTTTAGGTACTAACTGAATCAAGTCACCTGTGTATTCCTTTCTACTCATTTTGTTAACAGGTGAATAAATAGCAAGAGAATACTAATCTATAATTAATTCAATTACCTCAGTAGACAAATGAAGAAACTTGTGATTGAAGAAACTTTATTCAAAATTTCTGGAAAATGACACAAAATGGAAGAGGTATAAGAAGATAGGAGCCAAGGAGATAGTTTTATTTTCAAAATGGAAAAATGGTAGCTTCTAAATGAGATTAATGTTGATCTTCTTCCCCTAAATATAGATTAGATTGTTAAATGAATGAATTATGAATGCCTGGAATAGAGTGTCCAGAGAAAGTAAGATAACAGTCCCACTTAACTCTATAGAGTACACCATATCTAAAATTCTATTTTCAGCCTTAGGCAGTGAATTGTAAGACAATGTTAAAACTATGAATGAAAATTATGAAGATATTATAAAGAGAAGATTGAGTGAATTCAGATGAGGGCACATCCAGAAAATGATAAAATATCTCAAAACCACATAAAATGAGAGATATCTGAATAATTAACAACAGCAGCATTTCAAGACTGTGTTTTGAAAAGTGCTTTGCCCATATATCATTTATAGAGGAATCAGCTCTACTATATCCTCATTGCCTTCTGCCTGAATATTTCCTGTGATAAGAAAGCTACCTCCTTTAATAACGAAGACTATTATCTTTTGAGATTCATCTGTTCAGAGCCTTTCTATGACATATTTGTTCAATGCATACTTCATCTATTTACTCCATACTAAAAATGTGGAATATGAAATATACATTTCGATAAAATAATTAGTTCATCTATAGTTCACAGTGACTTTTGAATCATTTCATGAACTGGATCTATCATACTTTTTGGACTGAAAATTTTGCCCTTCATTTGATTGCTTATTTCTACATCTCCCAGATGTTATTCAGAGATATCAGAAAGTCTAAGCATAGAAATGCTATTTTTTAGACTCAACAATGTTTGCTCTTCTTACAGGTCTAGGGATTCCAAATAAATTTCATAATTACTGCAACTCTGCATTGACTTTTCCTATAAAGATCCAGCTAGACTACCAAACAGACACAGAAACATGCCACTGTAAAAGGGGCTTGTGCATTTTACTTCCCAGCTATATCTGAAAGGTTCTGCTCAAGGAAAGGAATAAACCATGTCTGCAAAGAGACTGAGAATTGTTTCTTTTTTCAAGGGGCAGACAGCACTCTTCAGTACACTAGAATCCAATGGTTTGCTTGTAATCTGTACAAATGAAAGGCATATCTATTAAAATTTTCAACATAGAGTTGGCAATTCATCATGTCAGAGCATAAGGTCATTATATTGTATAATGCAAGAGAATGCCACAATGCTGGGGATGATAAAATGCCAGCTCCTAACTGAACATTTAAAGAGATATGTGTTTATTTTCAGAACACTCAACTACTAAATAAAGTTGCTGAAGAAGGGAAATCAGCTATAATGAAGATGCAGACAAATGACTGAAAGATTCATTACAGAAGAAGATCTCATTTTCATATATAATGTTTCCTTATTTTTGCACTGGTCAAGCATATAGATGTGACAAAACTACACATAACTCAGGAATAGCTTTGGAAAATGGCCATCTTCTAAGAAATATTGTGAAAATTCACACTAAATCTCATAGAACACTCTGTAAGATTTTCTCATTGTTTTATCCACAACAACCTTATAAGGGGGATGTTATTATCCTGATTTAAAAAATGAATTAATTGGGACTCAGAGAAGTTGAGGGACATTCCCAGTGTCACCCAGCTAACAAGTGGATTATATCCATTAGCAGTATTATTTCCATTTTATTCCATTGTCCTACCTGAAGAGTTACAAATACAGGAAACATTGATAAAATAAACATACTACAAATACACGTTTTAAAAGCTTTATTCTCAGAAATACAGTAAAACAGAAGGGCGTTAGAGATCATGTCTAACTGCCACATTTAACAGATGAAGAAGCACTCAGAGAGGTCATGTTCTGGATTCAGTTCTGTTCTGGGCATCCCTCTGATGTCCTGATTCTCTTCTACCTCGTACCTTATCTTTCCTGACTCCTTTCCTGTGTAATCTCTTGCTGAGGAGGGAAAATTTTTTTATATTTTTATTAATTACATTCACAAGGCTTAGCACAGGGCTTAGCACAAAGTAGGTCCTTAATAATTCCTTATGGGATTGGATGAGATAGAGGTAAAGAAAATTTTACATAGATAAGTAACTTATCTGCCTAGATTAAATCCCAATTCTACCTTCTTCCATTCAGTACACTTTTGACAATGGCCAAACTCCTCTTTCCTCATTGAGACAACCTCAGAAAAATACTCTGAGGGAAGAAAGCCAGATTATTTTTTATAGATGAGGAAATTAAAGCCTGGGGAAGTTTAGCAAATTGCATAAAGTCCACTAGAGAATTAAAAGCAGAGATGTGGCTAGACAGCAGAACTTTTGGGCTAGAATGATTTTATAGTCTCTGAGAATTTTAGTTCATTCCCATTCACTTAACTAGCATTTATTAAATGGTCATTGTGTGTCAGCCCTATACTAAACACTGGGATTATGAAATAAAGCAAAAAAACAACAAAAAGAAGTCCCTGCCTGCAAAGAGAGCTCCTACTGTATCGGAGGAGACAACATAAAACCCATGAACACAAAAGACATTTATACAGGATAAATGGAGAGAAAGAACCAAGATTAAGGAAGACTTGGATACATTTCTTACATAAATTGGTATTTTATCTGAGATGTGAAGGAAGCTGAGGAACCTAGCAGGCTGGAATGAGGAAAGAGAACCTTCCAGGTTTGGTGGACAACCAATGAAAAAGCTCAGAGTGAGGAGATGGAATTTGTGCTTGAAGAACCTCTAGGAAAGAGACCAATGTCTTTGGTTCTTGCAGAACATGGATAAGAGAAAGGTGTAGATAGACTGGAAAAGTAGAAAGAGGCCAGATTATGAAGGGCTTTGAAAGGCAAATAGATGATTTATATTTTATTCTTGAGGAATGGCTGAAGAAGTTCTCATATATGATTCTGATGGAGTTCTAAAATGTTGTAAGAAATAAGAAAAAAGATAATTATGAAAAAAGGAAAGATTTTTATAAACCATATATTTGATTTATAAACTATTTGATTTCTAAAAATATCAATTTTAATTAATAAAGAATTAAATCCATTCCAATAATAATTTTCAAGCAGTCTGGTAATCAATTAATTTTTAAAAATAATTTGACAAGATATTTTTAAAAGATCCATACTAATCTCATGGTTGATTAGTGACTAGAAAAATAAGATTAATTATCAAGATTGAAAATTTTCAAAAGAAATACTAATTTACATGATTCTCAAAATAATTATATTTAAAATAAAATTTATTACAGTTCTTTTAAAAATCATAATTATTTCTTTTCAAACTCAGTCCTGAATTCGTTCTCTTCTGTGTCACATACACACAGAGATGTAATTAAATTCTTTAGAAAAATAGCTAATCAAAATAATTGATACAATTTTATCTTTTACAATGCATTCAACCTTTTTTCTGCTATATGAGAGGAAAGATGTTTTTTGTTATCCATTGTTCATAATTTTTTTATTACTTAGAGTTTCTCTTTTTTATTTTAAAAAGCAAACTATTATTATTTATGGTATTGGACTCAGGCAGATATTCAATTTCTCTTTTTAATACTTTTCTTCTGTTCATATAAATCTTCATATATTTCTCTGAATTTTGTCATGTTTTTCATTCTTTAAAGCATAATATTCCATTAAATTTATAAATAAAACATTGTTTAACCATTTTTAAAAGTATGAACATTCACTTTATTTTTAATTATCCACTAGTATGAAAAGTACTGTTATGAATTTTTGCAGAAATTCAATCTTTTTTTTGTTTCTTTGACCTTATTAGACAATGGCATTAGTGATTCAAAGAATAAAACAAGTCTAGTCAATTTTATATATAATTCCAAATTGTCACCCACAGCATGTTAAACAATTCATAGGTTCCATCACCTCTGTATTTCTAAAAACCTGTCTTCCTGCAGTCTCTGAAATAATAATTATCCTTTAAAAATTTTTTAACCCTTATCTTCTGCCTTGGAAACAAGAGTGGTAAGGGCTAGATAAAGGGGGTTAAGTGACTTGCCCAGGGTCACACAGCTGGGACGTGTCTGAGGCCAGAATTGAAACTGGGATCTCCCATCTCTGGGCCTGACTCTCAATCCACTGACCCACCCAGCTTCCCTTTGGTTTTTTAATTGTTACTATTTCCTTTCCTAATTTTCAGGTTTGTAAGGCATGAGACCAATTCTTATAATGATTTAATTATATATTTATGCTATGTATTTAGTAATTTGGAACATTTTTAATATAGTTAATGAAAGTTTGCTCTTTAAAATATTCTATCCACTTATTTACTGGGCAAGAATCTTTGTCTTATGAAAGGTATATTAAATTGGCTTATATTTTGGTTATTGCATTTATATCAATGACAATATATATTCAAGTGTTTTCCCCCTTTTTAATTTCTCATGTTATCTGAAATGATTTCATTTGTATTTTTTAAAATTTTTGTATTTTTGTATTTTTAAAAATTGTATGCAATTGCCTTTTAAAATCACTTTTGTCTTTCATTTGGTTAAGAATTATCTCCCTACCTATAAAATATTCTTGTCCATTTAAAAATGATTATTTTAATATTCAGGTCATGCATTTATTTGGGAGACAAGATGCTAGATTAAAGGTAATTTCTCTTGAACTGCTTCGCAGTTTTCTTTGAATTCCTTTGACAAATTATGTAATAAAAATATCAAAAGAAATATGAGGAGACATATAAAATAATAAATTTATATAATTTATATGTTAAACATATAAATATATTATATTTATTTTTACTTGTTTATAAATACATTTATTTATAAATACATATAAATTATATATATATATATATATAATAAAAAGATGAGAAAAGAAAGAACAGAATGATCTATAAAATGACCATTGCATAATAATGTTATTAAGGCAAAAAAAAATAACAGCAATATAATTCATGTTAAACAAGAATAAGAGGGGGCAGTTGGGTAGCTCAGTGGAGTGAGAGTCAGGCCTAGAGACAGGAGGTCCTAGGTTCAAATCCGGCCTCAGACACTTCCCAGCTGTGTGACCCTGGGCAAGTCACTTGACCCCCATTGCCTACCCTTACCAATCTTCCACCTATAAATCAATACACAGAAGTTAAGGGTTTAAAATTAAAAAAAAAAAGAATAAGAAAGTTCAATGGAATCAATTAGTCAGTAGAACTATCAATAGGCCATTTCAAACTAACTAATGGTGTGCTAATACCAAGATGAACACTAAACAAACAAAACAGAAACTTTATTTTCAGACAACTGGAAGGTGTTTAAAAGAATGAAAAAAGGTAAAATGAATGGTAAAAGGAGTACATAGTCATAATATTATAGAAATGATTTGAAGGAAAGTAGTGGTTCAGACATAGCATCCAGGAAATTCTACTGTTAAGATAAACTAAGAATTTTTTTGAAGTTTAGAAAAATGACACAAGAAAACAAAGAAAAAGAAAAACAGCAATGTAATGGAAATAATTTACCTAAAAGACTCACTTTCCATAGAGGTGTTTATTTTTGTTTTTTAGTACTTCTGGAAATATTCTCACTTGATATTAGACAAAGCCAGGAAATTATTTAGCAAATACGTGTTAAATATTCTATAGCCACCTCTTTCATAATTCTGCATTATTATATTAATCATTTAGTTGATGAACAAAAATTTAAGAGGTAGTTAAACAATAGACCATAAGTCTATAGACATAAACTCTAGTCCTAGACATCATACTAGTTATATTATTATTATCACATCATCTTAACTACTTTGTGACTGTATTTCTTCAATCTATGAGATGAGAAAAATAATGATTATTTGACTGACTTTCAAAGTTATTGTGAATTAAGTGAAAAATCTAAATTAAATCACATCAATGATCATAAAATAATAAATACAGATACAATCTTGTTTTTACCACAGAAAAACTATAATCTCATTATGTATGATAATAAAAACTCATATATATTTCATATTAATTTCTAAGCTGCTTTATTTCAAAAAATCCCATACTGGTCATGTTAGTATTATTATCCTTTCCTTGATGCTCTGTTTTCTCTTAAATACCATGAAATCACTTCAGCCTTATTTTTCTGGGAATATTCTGTCTTTTCAGTCTCATGTCCAACTGTACTCTTACTCAAAATACACTGCAACCAAACTGGTTTATTTGCCAAGGTGCATGTATTTTTAGAACTTTCTCCCCTCACTATTTTGCTTACATCTATTCCTGTGCCTGTGAGGTCTTCAATCTCAGTCTCCACCTTTTGAAGCCTTACCCAACCTTCAAAGCTCAGCTCAATTGAAAACTTCTCAAGAATTCATCCTGATGTTTTAGACTAGAAAGCATATTCCCTAGAGTCTACAAAAAATCAGCAGGTGTTGGAAGTGCTTTCCTTTAAACATATCAGACATAGGTCATCTATTTCTTATAGAAATGAGAAGATAATTTTCCCAATTATTTAGCCGATAAGGACTGTATTGGGAATAGAAGAATTTTTTTAAATATATTTTCAATAATAGCCATCAAATCCAAGAAAAATTCTTAATTTTTCAAGGTAACTAAGGTGTGATCAGCTGATTACTATTTCTATCTTTTCTGGGATATTTCTTCCTCCTTGATGAAATATTATATAATTCAAATACTTTACAGAAGTTAGGTATAACAGTTACTTGTCAAATGAGAATTTCATATGAGTAACTCAACATTTTCATTCATATTTCTCATGTTTTTCTAATGTTTTCCCAAAGAAATAGGAGACATTTAAGGTACAGGAACACTTCTATTAAACAATTAATTAATGTCTTGAAATCCTTTTTTCCTTTGCAAAAATGTCAGGAATCCCCAAAATGACTTGAAACATATACTCAAAGAGATAAAATACAGTTAAGTAAATGAATATAATATTTTAAAACTTCCTTTTCCATAGATTAATTTATACATGTTATAAATGCAATTCTAAAAGCCACAAATATTCATAAAATTGTGATAAACAAAGACAAATCAGCATCAGTATTAAACTTAGGAAATATCATTTTACTACTTAAAAGCCATAGCTTCTAAAAATTAAAAAGAAAAATAACTATATGATGAGGAAATGCAGATGCCAAAACAACAGCAGAAGAAATAAAATAATTCTAGTAACAAAATAAAGGTAATGCTGGATGAAAGCAAATAGTGCAGTGCACTTGAACTCTTGGTTGAGTAAGTTGATCCCTGTTAGTTCATTTATTTGAGGTTTAGAATTCTGTAAATATCTGAATTTTCAGAATCTCCAATGTCAGAAATCTGACTCATGCATATCGAGTCCTAAACACTTTAGTCTATACCTTTGATGACCAGACCCTTTCAGTATTGGCTTTGGGGCATTGCTTCTCACACATTCTGTGTTTCATTCTTACGAGAACATGCTTGCACTTTGACTGAACTCAGCCTTCAAATAGTCTTTTCATTCATTAGGGGTTTGAAATGTCATTAAAGTCAGATTTCTTGGGATCCTTTTTTGAGTTGTAATAATCAGTGAATTTCTGATGTCTTCTGAGATCTTTTCTGATGTTCACTCCTTTGATAATGCCTCCTCATTCATTATGATATAAATTTTACATCCATTAGATATATGCATCTATACATATTTAACCCCTTAATATGGAAGCTACTTGAAGGAAGAGACATACTTTGTTTACATCTTCTCATTGCCAATACATTGTTTATTGATTGATTGATTCCTATGAGATTCTACACAGAAGGTATTTACAATTCAATTTTATTTTTATAACAAAAAATTCCTCTGTAAATCTTGGCATGACTCCAGGATAGACCAAATATAGTTAGTCATTGTCATTCAGTCTATTGAGTCTCTAGCTCTTTTTAACAGAGTTTATAAGACACATTTTTTTCCTCAACTGTCTCACATAGAATTACAAGACTGCAATGGTCATTTGGAATCAATTTACAAGAATATCAGGGGAACCTAAATCTTCAAAATGACTACTATAAAAGATCCTAAGTATTCATATGGAATGGATCTGTAAATAACTGATCGATACTTTATTGTTGATACTTTAAGAACCACCTCTGTACTTTTTGCTGCATTTCTGAATGAAAGTTCCATTAACTTTCCATTAACCACTCTAGGGTACTCAATATATTGGTGGCCTGATTAATAAAGCAGAAGATACTCCTATTTCCTCTACTCTGTATTTGTGCTTTCCTTACACATATTGTCTTGACTTCTGACCCCTTGACTCTGTTTTTCCAGAAGGAATAATTATATCCTCTATGATATTTCTCAGTAAACTTCCTAACTGTTATATTTTCTGCTGTGAATTTTCTCAGTAAGCTCCTGCCTTCAAATCTTAGCCACTACTGATAGCCTTTTGCCTTACTTCTGTAACCCATGTATGAGGTGTACTATAATTAGCCAGAGTTGGATTTTCCCCAGCTGTCATTTTTAACAGCTCAGAAATGGTTCCAGAATGAACTCAGTCTGTGAAGTAACTTTGCAAAATCTAACTTTCTTTTCCAACTCAGTTCATTTTAGGGGACTACTTAGTTCTTGGTGGCATAACATTATCATTGCAAAATTACTCTATCATGACATAATTCATTTCTCTGGGTTTGATGGATAGAAATAACTGTCCTCAAAATGAGGAAGACGTGAGTTCAAGTCCTGTAGCTGACACAAACTGGCTCTGTAGCTTTAGAGAAATTACTTAATCTCTCACTATTATAGGATATTTTCTCAGCCTGTAACTTAGAAAAGACTCATTGAATTGCACAGGGATTTACGATTCCAAAGAAATTCCATCAAAATCTTTTCCGAATTGTACGTGGAGTTACATTAATATACAACTGCTGTCATGTCACACAACATCAGATTCCATCTAGTCTTTGCAATCATTCTTACCATACAATATCAGATTTTACTAAACTTTTACTGTATAGAGGAAAAATGATGGTATTTTAAAGTATTCCATTAGTTACCCCTCATTTTTCTAAAGTATATGTATACAAATACTATATTAATTCTGTTGTATGACTTATCCAAGCTTTTCTTGGCCCTTTCCTAGGAAATGTATTCTTTCCTCCATTTCTGAGAGGATTCCTACCTTAGATTTGTGGGTTTTGTATAGTATAGAAGATCTAGGCTCAGTACTTTCAGCTGGAACATGTAAGGCTTGTCAGCATTTTTATAGTCTCTTCTCTTTCAAAATGTATTCTTCTCTAGAGTCAGAATATAGCTAAATCTTCACCTCATTTTCTCAAATCATATCTAATCATCTTTTTTTCCAAGCCTGGAATTCTAAATTCCTTTAATCATGGTCACCATATGCCATGGTTTCTGATCCACTTAGATTCACTCTAAAACTCATCCAACTCTAAAATTTCATGATTATTTAAAATAATATTTTAAAAATTGACTTAAATATATTTTCTTCAATTATCATTTGAAAAGGAATTATAATATTTAATGAGCTATCTAGCCTTATACATGATCTGCTTCATGCAAGAGATCATAGCAACATTTTCTATGGATATGATTTACCAGGTAAATTTCTAAGACCTATGTCTCTCTACTTACATTATGAGTATAACAAAAAATAATTGCTAAAAGGGATCTGTCAATATATTCAGAGATCCTGAGGTATTTCTCTTCAGAATTCAAGGACTTAAAAAGTTTTTAGAACAAAAATGTCATAAACTACAGACCTTAAAGACTCTTAAAGAAAATAATAAGGGTGAAATTTCAAAATGTAAAATATTAGTATAGATATTATTCGTATAATATCAACTGTTTTTTACATTTTCTTTCTTTTCTCCCTCCTCTGTGTCTCTCTCCACAGAAAAGATGAAATGGTTCTCCTTTGCAGTCTGTTATCTGGAAAGACAAATTCAATACAAAAGAAATGCTGACTAGATGTAACAAGTCACTCTGAAGAAATGAAAGAATCAGATTCTTGAAGACTTAACCAAGTATGGGTGAGTTTTATCTTCTGATTTTGCATTTACCCTACAGATGGGCAGAACCTGTAAATTCTATGAATAAACTCAAACACTTCTTCTCCCTTTCTATTTCCATTTATTTGGACTTAACCAGCATGTCTCAGCTGTCTTTTAATGCTGATATTCCTTAAGCTCATTTAACTTCCTTATAGTGGAATAACCCTCTGCCTATGCTAACAGATCCCCACAGTAGTGAGTTCTTCACAGGACCACCATTTTGAGGAAGAGCTCAATTCTTCCATCTTTCAATCTTCTTTTTTGTTTTCTGATTCTATTGTCTTTATCACCAGTCTGTTTTCCCAAATCACATTATTGTTCTTTTTCTGTTTTCTTCTTTCATTAGTATGGAAAATACTTAATGGCAGGGAATATCTCCTTTTGGATTATTTTTATATTCCCTGTACTTAGCTCAGTGCCTGGACAAAATGAATCAATAATAATAACTTCTTGAATGATTGAACAGATATGTGCTTTTGTGATATTGATTATTATCACCCACAGTCTGGAGTTGGTATCTATACGTGTGGTGATCATTTCATGGGCTCAAACCTTAAATCTGGAGTAGTGGAGTATGAGTATGAGTGAAGATTATACCAAAGGTTTCTATCTGCCTTTGTTAAATTTTGATATTGTCATTTTACTCCAGATCTCTTAAACCAAGAAGCTTCTATCAATGTTCTTGTAGTATTCATAAAGGTAATTAAGGAGGAAAATGAATTCACTGGCTATAGACAAAACAGCATTATTGTGAAATAATGTGTAGCAGGAGTATTCTTATTAGTCCCATGGACAAATAAATGGATATTTTAACAAATTTTCCACTGAAAATATTCTACATATATATATATACATATATATATATATATATATGTTTTTTAATGGAAGTCATGTTCCCCTTGTGAAAATATTCTCAATGTCCTATTCCTTTTGTTTTCTGAATTTATATGACTTCATCATTTGTACTTTACCCTCTATTATTCTGGATAAATTGAGTTGGAGCTACATATGGTACATAAATTAAGTGAAGCAATTAATGTAAGGCGTGCTCAAAGCAAAAAGTGGTTACCTGGGCTGGTAAATTACACGCATCAGTGTCTTTCCCTACGATCAAGTTAATATTTAACATGCCCCCCAAAATGCTAATGTATTTCTGGCATCTGGAACTTCCCTTTTTTCTTGTACTTATATTTCTCTGCATAGTAGAAAAGATGTTTGTCCTTTCACAGAAACCATGGATCACAAATATCTATAAATTCACTTAAAATGGAGCCAAATTAATGAGAAAGACATGATAGTGTGGGAGATGAGCTTCAGGTCATGCCTATACATAGAGAAGAGAAAAGATGTTTATAAAAACTAAATTAGTTGATGAGGGTGCAGACAATATAATCTGAAAGCTACTGCTTTACTGAAATTTGTATGGGTAATAAATTATTTTAATTGATTGATTCTTTTGCATTGAAAAAATGGGTTTCCATCAGAATAATCATATTCCATTATGGTTCAGACAATGTGTGCACCTTTGAAAAAGAAGTTAGTCAATAGTATATAGTGAAAGCATTTGATGTTTTGTTGTTATATTAAAAGGATAAGGGAATTTTTAAAAGCTGAAATTGTCAGAACCTGCAACTTACTCACCACAAGTATGCTATTACTATAATTGTTTAAACTTCTCTCAGACTCAGATGCCTTATATAAGAATTAGATATGATAATAATTAAATAACCCATATTTTGAAGTCTTATCTATACACTATTTGAGGTATTAACATCATCTCCACTTCTGTTACAAATCTATCTATCAAGAATTTTCTGGCCTTTGGAGAAATAAAGCAAGCATAACTAACTGTATATATCCATTTCCACCAACATCTACCTTACTTTTTTTTTGAGTTGTTATACTTAAGCTATATATTTTTTTTCTGGAAATACTCTCTTTCTTGATGTGTAAGTTCCTAATAAAAGGAAAATTTAGCAAAAAGTTGATTTTGTTCATAGCATTTAAAAGTTTCTTTTTAAAATTTCTTATTTTTATTCCAAACTAACTAATCCAAAACAAACAAGCAATTCCATATATAAGGAAAAAGAAGATATTACAAAATGAAATCACAAACTTCCTACATGTTTAACTTATTTTTGTCATATCAACATAATAGATCCCTTCCTTTAGGGTCCCAATATCTCTTCACTCTTCCTGTATCACATAAGATATCATCATAGAGGTCAACATGTTTTATGAATTAAGCTTTACATGTTTTATCCTTCTGTTCATTTTCTAGTGGTAACATTCTCAGTTTATTCTTCTAATATTAGTTTTGTGGCCATATAAGTTCTCCTGGTTCTACTCATTTAACTTTATTATTTCATATAGATTTTTCCAGTTTTTTTTAAATTTAACTTTAAATTTTGAATATTTTCCCATAGTTACATGTTTCATATTTTTCCCTCTCCCCAAACTTCCCCCCCCCACCCGGAGCTGAAGCACAATTCCACTGGGTTTTACATGTATCATTGATAAAGACCTAATTCCATATTATTGATAGTTAGACTAGAGTTATCGTTTAGTGTCTACATCCCTAATAATATCCCTATCAGCCCATGTATTCAAGCAGCTTTTTTTTCCTCTGTGTTTCTCCTCCCACAGTTCTTCCTCTGAATATAGCTAGTTTTCTTTCTCATAAATCCCTCAGCCTTGCTCTGGATCCTTGCATTGCTGCTAGTAGAGAAGTCCGTTATGTTCAATTATACTACAGTGTATCAGTCTCTGTTTACAATGTTCTCCTGGATTATCATTTCTTATGGCATAGTACTATTTCATTACAATTTGTAACCATAGGGTTTTCTTTGAGATTCCCAATCAGTGATGGTGAAATTTTTAAGACTGAAAAGCAACTATTTGTACTCCCAGAAAAATAGTACTCACAGTCAAAACTGTCAGTGTTACTTACCAGAATAATTATAGAGTGATTATTACCTCTGGAGTTAGCCTACTAACTGAAGAAATAGTTTTTATGGTAGTTTCGGATATTCTTCCTGCATCTTTGAGATTATCCAGTGGTTATTGGGGTTTGGACTTCTGACTTCATAAGTGTCTCACAAGAGTCTTTAAGTTCCTACAATTGTTTTCTTTAGCATTATTTAACCTAAAACACTGCCATTTCTTTTTTTTTCCTGCCTGGTGAAAGATCTTTGTATAGCTTTTGGGTCAAAAGATAACCCAAGTTACAGGTTGTTTCCTATCTTACTTTGTCAACGGTAAAGAACAGTGACATAAATAAATATAGCAATCATCTTTGAACCTCACATGATCTCAGGTCCTCTATTCACTTTTATTTCCTTATTTACACAAGTTTTTCATAAGACATCATTGCCAGAGGTTGGTTTAAATTCTGGTAAGTATTATATGTTCTCTGTGTTCATTAGCATTCTCCACCCAAAATAAGAATATATTGTTTATCTGCTTAATTTCTGCCTTAAATGATGATTAGTGTCAGTTACTAGAGTTCTCAACTTATTCTTTTGTAAAATTTGCATAAATGTACTTATAATATAACTGTCTCCAAAGATAGAAGGTAGTATAACCTGAGAGTGTTTCCAAAATGCCAATGTATCTCTCGGAACCTTTTTGGAAATAAAAAACAAACAAACAAACATAAATAAGCAAACAAAAAAGTCTAGGGACACCTTCTGAGATTGAGAGGAGGAGCTAAAAATGATGTAACTATTTGCCCACAGTGGAGCTGATTTTGAATTCTACCTAAACCACTACTTGCTTGAAAAAAAATCACATAATTTATTTGACCCTTTCTTGTTTAATCTGTGAAATGGTGATAAGTTTACTTGTCCTCACATGGAATGCACCAACTTATGCTTCTGAGAGTAAGAGTTTTAAGGAATAAAAGTCAAAGAATTTAAGAGTCAAAAGGTAGCTTAGAGGCCACTTATTCTACTCTATACATGAAAGGAGCCCCTAATGCATTATACACGAGTGGTCTACCAGGCTCCACTTAAACAATTTCAGTTTTGGAGGCTCCAGGAACTACATTCTAATACTGGACAGGTTATTTTTTTTTCATTTGCTTGTTTATTTTCTATTTTATTCTTCCTGACATGGAGGCCAAATTGGTTTATTTCAGTATCTATTCATTTCTCCTGGTTGTCATTTTAGGACCAGAAGGGACAAATTTAGTGCCTTCTTCTCATGATAGTTCTTCAAATCCTTAAAGACAGCTATCATATACTTGAGTCTTCTCCAATTTCAATATGCCCAGTTTCTTCAAGAGGTCCTCACAGGACATGAACTCGTCAGTCAATAAATCAGCATTATTTAGCACTTATGGTGTGTGAGACACTGTGCTAAATGGCTGGACTACAATGTAAAGATAAAAACATGGTGCCTGCCCTCATTCTGTTCACTCACTAAAGGCAGAGAGAACATGCAAGATATGTACCAAAAGCAATGTAAATTGTTTCAGAAGTTTTAGTATAGAAGTAAACACAAAGGAAAAGCATTAGCAGATGTTTTTGATCCCTTGTAGAAGGTCGGATCTGGGCATAGTTTTGAGGGAATGCATAAAAATCCTCTGAATATTCTTTTAAAAATGATGAGCTCTTAACTGTTGTCTTGGATTTGATACTACATATTGGTTGCAAAACAGAAGAACAGCATGAACTAGGCAGTTAGGATTAAATGAGATGCCCAGGGGTCAGAGAGCTAAGAAATGTCTGATGTCATATTTGAACCCTAGACCTCCCATCTCCAGGCCTGGTTCTCTATCCACTGAACCATCTAATTAACCTAATTTTGAATTTTTCCCCCTCTCAGCACTTTATTGTTTAACAATATCCTTCTTAGACTATGATATGAGAAATGAAGATGATGTTGCAGGTGAAATCTGATGAAGGCAAAATAGAGTGGAAAGATCACCTCCTTATTCCAGGAAACTATGTTCTTAATGTCAACCAAGATCATATGAATTTTTATGGTTATCACAACATACTGTTGACTATTATTGAGATTTTGGTCAAGTAAAACCCCAAAATATATATGTATATTTTTTCCAGAAAGACTAAATGATCTCTGTTTTAAAAATTCCATGTAGTTAGGAAAGTTATTTTCCTTTTTACTCTAAACATAAACCAGAGTTAATGATTTTATTTTCATAACATTTACCATGACCTTGTCATAATGACAGTTTGTGCTCACAAGTTCATTTGGTTCTATTTAATCCAAAGGAAAGAACAAGTTGTTTGAGTGGGTGTAGAGTGCACATCTGTTTCCATGGCAGATACCCTTAAACAGACAGATATATTTTGTTTAGACACTGAGTGCTCTTGAGTGATTGATTTATTAGCTTAGGTATTACATTTCACATGTACAATAATATAAATAAATTCCTCTAGTTGTTCAGACCTTTTAAAATATGAAATAGTACACTTAGTTGTCTCCCAAAGATAGTAGGCTGTACATTAAATATGACAACTGCTAATTACTTTTTCCTTTTTTCTATAGAATGTAAGTAAAAATCTCATAGTTCTTGCTCTTATTAGTCACCCATTACTATTTGAATTTAATTTATGCAGAGCTTCTTGTCATATCATTAGGGCATCACTATATGCCAACAGTATATATTTTGGTATCATCTGCTGCTTTGCCATCTGTAGTATAAAAAGAGAGAAGGTAGAATTATATAATCTTTATTTATCTATATCTACAGTCGAGACAAAAATAAACATATTTTCAACCTATTTTATCCTCTATTGACCCATGCACAATTAAGATATTTCTTAATTCATTTCTACCCCATGATAACTATCATAATAGAGGATGCGATGATATTATGATTTTCTAAATATAATAATAATAACTTACATGTACATAGTATTTTAAATATCACAAAACACTTTACATATACTATTTTATCCTCCTAACAAACCAAGGAAGAAGGTAATAAAATTATGTGCAATTTACAGATAAGGAAATTGAAGTTGAGAGATACCAAGGAATTTCTACAATCACACATTTAGGAAGTATCTGAGGTAGGACTTGAACTTAGGTCTTCCTAACTCCAGATCCAGTGCTCTCCTCAAAGTGCAAACCGAGGTATCTACTATGTGTGGATGTTTCCATCATTGGTTGGTCAAACAACAAGCGAATAGTTTCTGTTTCATTTAGGCTCTAAAAATACTTATAGTTTGCAAAGACAAGTGAAAACATACCAGCTAGAGAATAATGTGCTCAATATGCTGCATATCATAACACAACCATGATTATAATATTAATGGGAAAAGATAGAACTGGTGTCTTCTCAGTAAAGTAGCCTCTAAAGAGATATTTCAATAGAGAGTCTTTGTTCTCATTTCTGTAATAAAGGTTTATAATGATGGACTACTTGAAATATCTTTTTCTAAATCTCTCTGATAAGTAGCAGGCATGCTGTTTTCAATGCTTTCATAGCTTTTTTGAATTTTGTTTCCCCTTTCAGGAACCTTAGTAATACATCAAAAAATTCACATTTTTTGCCCCTTGTATAAATAAAATTAATTATGTATTTAATAAAACATTTATCACATAATCTAATGTATATCTTCATTAATCATGTCTCTTAAAAGCATTCTAAATATATCTATGACCAAAGGTGAATCTACCATACACTTACAGAAAACCCCACCCTCAGGACAATCAGAACTACTGAAAAGAAACTGGAATATTTAGTGGGAATTTTAAGGTAAACATATTATCATCATGTTTCAAAATAGCATTTAGAAATTCCACTTAAGTTATTTCAAGCCCAGAATTAAAAATTAATATTGTAAAGAATGTATCTGATAAAAAATGTAAATTTAAAGGTTAATCTACTGTGTGCTCTTTATAAGGCAGGATTATCCCTTCCCTCTCCTTAATTCTTCTCCTCACCCAAACACAAAAAAGAACTGAAGTCAAGTGAAAACAGCAAAAGAGCTTCAAGGTCCACTTTTGCTTTCGGAAGGTCCACTTTCAGAAAAAGCTGAATATCAGAAATATTTTCTTTTAATTGAAAGCATAAGAATATTTTTCCAATATTTTATTTTCGCATTTCAGGACGCTGTTCTTTAATGTTGCTTTGGTAATTATCACTGTGCCTGCAATTCAAAATGATACTTTCCTTCCTTGTTATAAGACTATTTTCCCATCATTATTTTTCTGATAAATGTTGATTTCTTATTATGTTATATGCATTTAATGACCCCATAAAACTTCACTTACATTGTATAATGAATTATAAATTGAGCAACATGGCATGGTTTCAGTATCATAAAAAGTATTTGTTCATTGATTTATTATATGTCATTAAAATTCTGTTTTATTCATAGTGCTATGTACAAATAGCTTTAATTTCACTGCTATGAAATTAATTTTAGTATATTCTTCAGCAAAATGAAGTTGAGTGAATATCTCTAATTTACAAATTGGCCTTGATGATACCAAAGTGATAGAAATCGACATTATGTATGTAACTGAAAAGTAAATTCATTTATAAATAAAGGAAATGGTAATTTGATTTTTTTCTTTAAAGAAAGGTTTCATTTTTTCCAAATAATAAACATATAATTGAATGTAATTTTTTTCTTCAGAAATTGAGTAGCAATAGATTAGATGTACCATGAGGCAACCTGTTTATATGTATATGATAATGCCACTTGGATTATGCCACATTTGGTCCTTTTGGAAATGTACAGATTGAGAATAGCTTAAAGGTATAGTAAAGAATGTCACTTTAAAAAAGAAGAAATTATTAACAAGAACAACAATAATCACCACAAAGCCTAACCTGTTGTCCATCCTGTCAGGTGTTTCAGCAAAGACAAATTAGGGGATATTAGGATAAAGTGCAGTAGAAACTTGGTTTTCTCTCTGATGCTTATAACAAGCTATGAAGGTTTATCAGGAACTGAAACATGGATGACTTAGGCTCTGGTGACTCCAATATTTGACTTATTGTGATGCAAGGATACCTATGAGTTAAAGAAAAAGAAAAGTATTGTACAAGTAGTTAGGCAATGTGAATTTATTTGTGAAATAGAGGGATTTATAATGGGGACTGAGGGCCAGGTCCTTGACATCAGAAATTGCACAAAATTATCATTCATATATGAATGGAGAAACCAAACAATTAATTAAGCATTTACTAAACATTTCATGTCAGGAATTTATTAATCCCTGACGGGATAAGTTCTTCCCTCAAAAAGTATATATTCTAATCAAGGACAAATAGAGAGAAATGGTGACCACAAAAAGAAAAATTTGATATGAATAATCATAAGAGGTGGTGAGTGTTTGTACAGGATTCATGCTTTCAATAAATAATGACAAAAATTATTTGCTTAATATAGAGGAAGGAGAGAGATGAAGGAAGATGTATACATATATAAGACATACCTGGTAATCTGAAATTATCTAGGCTGGTCCTAGGATTACAGATGAATCAAGTCTATCATATTTAGTTTATATTCTGTAACATTCCAAAATATAGAGTCATCTTCATGCTATCCTGACATATCTGTCATTCATCTTCAATGAATTACATAGACAATAAATTATATTACTTCAAGTCATCCTTAAATATAATGTATGAAATTATTTATACAACAGACAGCAGAGGTTTATATAATGTTTGAACAGAAGTGGAACATACAATTTTAATGGTACTCATAGATAGTACCTTCAGATATGAATTTTTAAAACACTGTTTTCAATTCCATCAAATTCCATGAGATTAAGCATCTTTCTCAGTGAAAGTTTCTTAGTCAAAATAATTAATATTACTATTCCTTCTTGAAAAATCAAGTGATTCATAGAATTATAGGTTTAGATTTCTGAGATTTTAGAACTCACTAAGTTCAATACTCTCATTTTACAGATAAGGAAACTGAGATCTATAAATATTGAGTAACTTGCTCAGGATTTTACTGATAATAAATTGTGTAGCTGAGAGTTGATCACATAATGTTCTATGTATGTAACAAAGGTACCAATGATCTCTCTGTCTCTGACTTCCTCTATGTATCTGTCTCTTGCATATCTAAATTGCCAAATATGATATGCTTTTCACAGTTCAAAATCTTTTTTGAGCTCTCTGTTGCATTTGACATTGTTGAATATCCTTTCTTTTTATTATTTTAATTTTTAATTTTTTAAAACTTTTAAAATATCTTCCATGGTTACATGATTAAAACCAAAAACCCCAAATCATATACCCATATACACAAGTGATAAAATATTTACTTTTCTTCTGTGTTTCTACTCCCACAGTTCTTTCCCTCAATGTAGATAGCATTCTTTCTCATAAGATGAACATCCTTTCTTTCTGGATATTACTCCTTTCCAATTTTAATAAATCTAATCTCTCCTGTTTCTCCTCCCACTTGTCTGACTGATGTGTATAAGTCTTCCCTGACATCATTTCTCTCATGTTCTCTGAAGTGTGTGCTCCACATTGTTTTGTCATCTAGTCTTTTATTTTTCTATACTTGTTGATCTCATCAGCTCTCATGATTTTAATTGTCATAATTGATTATTTAATTGTTTTAGTAAAATTTATATTATATATATATATAAATATATAATATAAAAACAACTTTTAATAATTATTTGATTGATCAATAAATAACTAATTATGTCCATAATTAATCATAGATAAGTAATAATCATTTTTACCATGGTTTTTTACTCTTTTTTACCCCCAATATCCAATTGGTTGCCAAATCTTACTATTCCTGTCTCTGTTACATTTTTTCAAATTAATCCTTCTCTCTGTTCACAAAAAAATGTCCTTCCTTTTTTTCACCTGGAATATTGAAATGGCCTGTTGAATTTTCTCATTGTTTCAAATTACTTCTCATTCCACTCCAAACACATTGCAGAAAAAAATAATTTTCTTTAAGCATAACTCTGATCACATAACCCACCTGCTCTAGTATACTCCTATGGCTCCCTATTGTTTTTAGGAGAAATTTTACAATCACTTTTTGCCTAGAAGATCATTAGGAATAAAGCTTCAATAGTTATTCAGACATATTCTCTAGTATAAATTAGAGTCATATGACAACACACCTGCTAATAGTGTAGTCTCTTCTTTATATAATACCACAGTTTCTTCAACAGACAGTTCAAGAACTATATATCAACCAACCATACATTTCTATTTACTCTTTTCCTAATCTCCACACTTCCATTGCCCTCCAACTCTATCATTTAACTGCCTTAATTTATTCTTATTCCATATAAATTTATCTTATATATGTTTATATATGTACACGTTGTACTATTTCCACCCACAGGATACAAATATATAGTATATATTTTATTTATAAATACATATTTATTATAAAAGAAATATTATATCCTTATATATAATATATAAGAACATATATTATTTATTTTTATTTTTGCCTTCATATCCCTGATGACAATCATCTGGAAAGTACTTACAGTCTTATTGACATGAAAAAATATGTTTTAACACAAATGACATATACTACAAAGAAACAATCAATAACATATAATTGGTGAGTGAGTACATTTGGGAAATGGCATATTTTAATAATTCCATATTTCTCCTTAAAAAAGCAATCAAGCAAACAAAAACCTTCTCAACGCTAATCTTCCAGTTTTGCTATATGAATGTGTCATCAAAAACACAATTTCCAAAGAATTGGAATTATAGGTCACCTAGATGACAATGGAGAAATGGATGGTGGCCACAAATAGCCTAAAATAATGAGTTCTGTAGAAAAAGAAGCACAGGAGATGTCATGAAAGAGATATATGACTGTAAAAAGAGATGGGTCAGTCATGTTGTAAGAGGGAAGGATAATCAATGACAAGTCTGAGTGTTTAAATTTAAAAATTAAAATACCATATAAACATAAACCAATGGTACTATATAGAGAAAAAAACCCCATAAGAAGTGAATGTGAATTTATTGAAGGGGAATTCTTACCCCAGGTATGTTCAACAAGTTTTTAAATAATTCACTAAAGATGAAGTCAGTTCCTAAGTCAGAGAGGCAAACTTAGATAATTTTGAGAATAGTAAATAGTTTGGTATAGTTACAGATATTAAAGATAGGAACTGACTACTATTTTCGAGAACTCATAAAGATTCAGTTTTGTCATCTTTTCTCCATCTCTTATTAGTTCTACATTACCTTTTTTTCCCCTCTCCTACTGTCCACCTGTTTTAACTTTTTTTCCTTTCCTTTTTTACTGTTTCCTTATGTTCCTTTAGTCCTCCTCCTTCTTTTCCCCATTATTCTGTTGTCTATGTTTTTCTTCTCTCTTTTCTTTTTTCTTTTCCCAATACTCCATATCTTTTCCCATTTAGTCTATTCTTCTTCTCTACATCCTTCATACCTTTCCTCCTTTATTTTTATTAGTCACTTTTGGAATCTTTATTATTGAAGTCAATAAAGGTGTCACAGTAGATAGCTCACCAGACCTGGAGTCAGCAAAACACATTCAAATCTGGTCTCAAATACTTATTTGTGTGACCCTGAAAAAAATCACTCAAATCTAATTTCCCAAGGTTTCCTCATCTGTAATAGAACCTACCTCACAGGATTTTGGTGGGGATCAAATAAGATTATAATTATAAAGACCTTGGAATACCGACTGGCACACAGTAAGTGGTATAAAATTATTTGAGTCTTACCTGTGACATAAACTTTGGGAACTTCAGGGAATCATTCAAAATTTCAGTATTCTAGGCAAAGTTCTATTAATATAAATTGTAGAGAAAGGGAGTCTCTTAAAGTAGTGAAGGAATATTTATTTTTTCTACTGGATAAAAGAATCAGAGATAGAGACAAGGAGGCAGAGACAGAGTAAAAGACACATGGAGAACACAAGACTTATTTAGGTTTTGTATATTTTTTAGTTCTTTTAGTTCTATTTTTGGTCTTACAGCTGTAGCCATTCTATTAAGCTGTTAACTATCAAATGGCTCACAGGCTAGATCATTCATAATATCTACTCATCATCCAAAGTTATTTCAAAGCACTTTCATTATATATCATCATCAGTCTTCTGCATAGGGAATAGCATCTGAAATTCTCAGCACATGCTGCTTCGCTCTCTCCTTTCATTTGTATTAACTTTGTCTTATAGTTTCATATCACCTCTGAATTTAATAAACATGCCATCTACATCTTCCAAGAAGTTATTAAGAATAAAACATCAGATTACTGTCCTCTAGACCTCCAAAGCTTGTAATTTCAAAAACAAAATGTTTGAAAAATATATACCTTTTGAGAGGATCTTTTTTCCAGGTGTCCACTGGCGTATTGATTTAGAGTATCTTCTCGGTATTCTGAACACCTAGTACTTTGGGCTTAAGAGGAGATTACTGAATAAATTTGTCAAATCTTAAGAGTTTTGTCACCTGGTTTCTTTGTGCCCTTGATTGACAGATCAGATTCTGAGTCTTTGAAGTCTAGGTTTCCCTTACAGGAAGGAAAGGATTCAAGTATTGGTGAATGGAAGACTGTACTCAACAATATTTATTTTTCAAGCATACTTTTCTCTTTGACTAGTTTTATTATATTTATGAAATAGAATGATGGAATTAAATTTATTAGTAGCTTCCAATAAGAAAAATTAGCAAAAATAAGAAATGGCGTAATAAAATCTTTGAATATCTGGGGAAACACTGCTTTTTATTATATTGTTGGTAGAACTGGTTATAAGGCTAATTGTTCTACTTTTAGTTATTTACTGAAAGAAGATTAACAGTAGAAAAAAAGAACTTATTTACTTCAAAATACTTATAGCAAAACTTTCATGATGATAAAACTAGAAAGAAATTACATTCCTATCAAATGGAGGGTGACCAAAGAAGTGTTCATATAAGAATGTAAAATAATGTGATGATGAATATAATGAATATAGAAAACCATAAAGGAACTGATATGAAGAGATATAAATACAACTAAGACAACTTTGTAAAAGTCTATAAAATCATGTATTTATGTATATTCATAGTACATGTCTATATGCATATGTATTATGAATATATCAACATCTGTATTTGTGTCTATATATATGTATATTTATAATAATAAACTGGATAGGGATAAAAATCCTTGATTGCTGTTATATAATTACCAAGTTTGACTATATGTAGATAGATAAATAGATAGATAGATAGATGATAGCAATATATTTTAATATGAATCTCTTTTTCTTCATAAGAGACCAAGTGACTTGTTTGATGTATTGGTTATTTTCACAAACATGAAAACAATTTTTTCCTTTTGCCCCTTTTGTCAAAAGAGAAGACTCTCTGGGCAAGGAAGATATAGTTGGAAATTAAGATAACACCAAAACTGAAGATAGCAATACAATTTTAAAAAATTAGAAATATATTTAGTGAAGATATTCATAAATTCTTTCCCCCAGATACAAAATGTCACCTAAGTATGGATAAGGAGGTATGGCATAACAACAAATCATCTGAACATAGACTGGAAATTTTAGTGAACTGCAATGTCAGTGTATGTCACTCAATCTTAGGATTCATCAACATAAAAAAAAGGAGAGAATTGATATCTCTGTAATATTTATATGGCAAATAATTTTGTACTGTATTCTGTACTTAGCATTTTATATTTATTATCTTATTTGATTCTCGCAACAACCCTGAGAAGTAGGTACTGTTATTATTATCTCCATTTCATAGATGAGGAAATTGAGGCAGAGAAGAGTTAAGTGACTTGCCCAGAGTCACACAGCTAATATGAGGATGAATTTGAAGTCAGATCTTCCTGACTTCAAGTTTCATTTTTTGTCCATTGTGCCACCTAGAGTTTTAGTTTTACTCTATCTTTCCAGGCCATACTTTGAATGTTGTCTTTAACTTTTAGAGTCATATTTGAAAATGACATATTTAAACTTGCCTAGAGATAGATATGACAGTTGATTAGTAAACTGGAAACCATATCATGAGAATTGATTATAAGATCTAAGAAGATTTATTATAGAGAAAAGAATATAACTAATGAAAATGATAGGTGTTTTTAAGGGTTCAAAGGGCTTTCAGGTAGAACAGATAGAGTAAATAAAAAAGAATTAAGTATTTATTGTGTGTGAATCAATATTTAGAGCTCTGAGGGGCAGCTGGGTAGCTCAGTGGAGTGAGAGTCAGACCTAGAGACAGGAGGTCCTAGGTTCAAACAAGGCCTCAGCCACTTCCCAGCTGTGTGACCCTGGGCAAGTCTCTTGACCCCATTGCCCACCCTTACCAATCTTCCACCTATGAGACAATACACCGAAGTACAAGGGTTAAAAAAAATCATAAAAAAATATTTAGAGCTCTGAGGATAAAAATAGAAAAGTGGAATTGATTCCTGATATCAAAGAATTCATATTCCAATGGGGGAGAAAAGGTATAGGAAGTTGTAGCTACAAGTCAGATGGAACGGTACTTTGGATGTAATAATAAAGCACATGGCAATATTTCTTCTTGAAGATGCTATTTCTGGCATTAGATATATAATGTTCTCTTGGCTCTGCTAATTTCACTCTTCATAATTTCATATAGGTCTTTCCTTATTAATTAAAAAATTAACTTGTTCATCAATTAGAAGTTCCTGAAGTATAAAAAATTACTTTCAGAAAAAAGAAAGTAATTCTTATAGGAATACTCAAAGTCTTCAAGAGAATTTTCTTTTCTCTTTTTAGTTAGTCTAATTAAAAGCTATTTTTTATATTCGTAGTGTTTTTCTTTGGTCTTGATTTTATTCCTTTTTGTTTTCTTCAGACCCACTTAAATTCTCTTGTTCTGTTCTGACCTTTTGCAATGCTTTTGTTATTTCTATCTACATTTTTGTTTTCTTCTCACATTGGCTTAAGGGATCAAAATAAAAATGAATGAAAATGGCACTAATGTCTGAGAACTGAGATAACTGGTAAACAGCTTGATTTCATGAAAAATAAACAATATAAAAACTGTGAATGTGTAAAGGACTCATAGTTTCTAAAACAACAGTGCACTACTACTATGATCACTAGAGATATTTTTCCTCATATGGTTGTTCTGTTGCTTAAGGGTTTTGAGTATTGTTCAGTGAAAATCATAAAGAACTTAAACTTTGGTGCTGTGAGAAATGTTCTTGGTGCTATATTGGAAGAAAATAATTAATAAATACTGAATATTATATTGGAAAACTAAAACATTGGTAATTGTTCCAAGCTGTCAGCTAAATTACTTATTGTAATGAAAAATGGGCCGTATCCTATTGACTATCATTTGGGATTTCAATAACTAAGTATTCTTTTTAAGGTGAGAGACTCAAAGCTTGACTCAACTGAAGTTCTATTATTCTTGTGTCAGTAAGGGACTACCCAAATTTCCTTATTTTCACCAAATCATTTTTTGGTGATTTTCCTATTATATGGATATAGCCTTAGACTTCTATTCCATGGTATGAATAACCCAAATTCCTATATTCTTTTTCTTCTGGTGGGCAGAATACACTATTTTCCAGTATCTTACTGATATTACTTGGTCTGTTCTTAATTTTAATTAAAAAATTAATGGTCAGTAGTTTCTGTGCTACTGAAGTGCCAAATACCAAATTTAGATTCACTAAAGATTAAGAAGGAAGGCACAATTAAAAGAGATTTTTTTCAAAGTGCATCATAAGAAAAGGTCCCTTTTACATCAGTATGATGCTTGAGAAGAAGGTACATTCACTAGGGCACTAAAAATCGACTATGCCTGTGCATTCTCTGGCATTCCTCTATTATTTAAAGAATCATATTTTACTCTACTAGTCTTGAAATGGTTCTATGAGACAGTAGCTTAATGAATAGCACTCCAATGGCTTAAAAGAGTTAATGTAGCTTCCAAAAGTATCAGCTGAGTATCGAAGGCTCTGGGAAAAGCTGGTTCAATTTATTTCACCAGTGCTTGGAGAAAAACAGATTAAACACACGCTGCCTTTAGATAAAAACGTCTCTGATGAATTTAACTTCGTTCCCAAGGCTCTGGACTTCGGACCCCTAGTTCTCTGATGGGTGGACCTTAAGTACCTGAGTAGCAAAAGTAAATTCACCAGAGACAATATCACCTAAAGATCATTTGTCCAGTTCCCTCCCTCAAAGACTATCACCTCAATGAATCTTTTTTCACTGGGGTAATGCGACTTTCCCTTTAAATGTGATGAGAAAAAATTGTTCTCAGGCACCTTCTTCTCAACTATTGTAATTGCCAGAGGGCACACATGACAGATACACTGTCCCCTTCAAGGCAGTACTGCCATTAAGTTTTCAGTCATAAGTCACACATCCTGAGGCTGTGTCTGTACAAACAAAGCAGAGAATTGAAGCAATGACTTGGATATTTCAAAACTCCAAACCACATTTTCACCTGAAATATACAGACACTGAGGCAAAAAGGGTGACTTTTTTTTTGCTTGAATTATTCATGTAATTTTCCACTTCACTTTGCAAATAGAGATGCAGCCAAAATCTCACATAAAATTGAATGAGATTTCTGTAGAAATACTTGCTCTAGTTAATTGTGGCCATCTCCACCCTCTGAGTCTGGGTTATGTAAACAGTCCCTTTATCACAGCTCAGTCTGCAATAAGGAGGAAGTTGCTCTTTTTTTTTTCTTGCTAGATATTTCTTTCTGTAAATTATGGTTTAAAGGGCCCTCAAACCTATTGAATATAGCTTTTTATATAGCTGTAGATTAGTTAAGTCAAAATAAAACATAAATATTCTAGAGTTATCCAGAATATTAATTTAGTATACAACAAAAAGCCTCACTTAGCCATAGTTACTAAGCTTTTATTTACAAAATGACATTTTGCTACAATTAGGGCAATTTTGCTTTGCATGTGGTCATTTCTTCTTTTTATTTTGATTATACTATTTTTCTTATTTGATGTTTATCTCTAAAGGTCTTATATGTACATTCTTAGTGCCACCACTGAATTTGAATTATGATTAATTATACAGATCCGACTTTGACCACCATCTACTCAGTGTGTTCATTAGACAGCACTTGACCATGCTGTTTTTAAGTCATTTTTTATAATAGCTGATATTTTGTGACCCCATTTGGGATTATCTTACCCAAAATGCTGTAGCATTTTGCCATTTCCTTCTTATACTCATTTTACAGATGAGGAAATGGAGGCAAATTGGGCTAAGTGACTTGCCCAGGGTTACACAGCTTGTATGTCTGAGGACAAGTTTGAACTCAGGGAAATGAGTCTTCCTAACTTCAGGCCCAGAACTCTATCACTGTGTCACCTACCCAATACTGACCCAAAGTAGCTACTTAATAAATATTTGTTTGTTTCTTTGTTTTCTAGAATTATACTTTTTATCTTTGAGCTACTTGGGTAGCCAAGGCTGGGTCTATTTTTATTCATGAATCATAGAGAATACTTGACTAATCCCAAACTTTGTCTAAGTATCATTTACTTCATGATATCTTGGTTGTTGACATCTCTTTCCTTAAAGTCAGATTTTTAACCTAATATTTTACCCTTTTCTCCAGGAACTAGATGTTCCTTAGTCTTTGTTTAAGCTACTTCATTTCCCGACACTATTATACTCTTACTCCTTTTTGTTTAGATATATATCAGTTAATTTTTTTCTCCCAATGGACTGCCCTATAAATCCAGTATTCTCTGATATTTTTCATTGACTTCTACTTGATCTGACCTCTGGAATCTATTTATCCTATAACTAACATCTCCTTACATATAATCCCCAGATTTTATACTTTTGGTCCCAATTTTATAGTCCCATTATATGCTGGTTTTATTACCAATTATGATCTGATCTAATAATGTTTCATAACAAAAACTTTTTGGAAGAATAAGGCCCCAATCCATAATGGGCATGTCCTGGGATATTTTAAAATAGTAAGAAATTAGTTCAAGATAAAAATAGCATTTTATTAGTTTGTTTCAATTCTATAAAATGCACATATGTAACTATATATATATATAAATTATATTTATGGATATGTATCCCACATATATATAGTTATACATTTTACAATGCTTTTTGTATGTATATTTATATTCCCGAATAGAACCAGATTAATAAAACAATTCTATTTTAGAACTACTTTCTTACATATGTATATGTATATATGCATGCATGTGCACACACACTTCTCTATGGATCTTCCTGCTAGTGAATTCTACCTAATACCAGAAAGAAAACTGTTGCCTATGTGACAACTACAGAGAGTTACTTTGAATTAATGAAAACTACTAAGGAAAAGATTATTAGTGTAGGAATTTTAATGATCATTTTCAAGTATTTGATACCTGAATTTCAATCTCATAATGGTAAGAAGGAATTCTAGCACCTGGAATTAATTAATGATTCTGAAGCATCTGTCTACACAGGGCAAGGACTTAAGTCAGACATCTAGAAATTATGAGTAGAGGAACTAACTTACTTCTCTCCCCAAAGCCCAGTTTACCTCTCAACTGGTAAATAGGAGACTCTTATTGACTTATTCATTGATTGCTTTAGAAACCAAGGCTAGGGAAAGAAATATGATTGTGAGCTGAGAATTGAACTTACTGAGGATTAGAGATAGTGACTTGGAAGACCATGGATAAAGTTAACAATGATCTGGATAGGAAAGAATGAAATTTAAAAGAGAAAATATGATTATTGAGGAGTGATTGTTTTAGAGAAAGGGTCAAAGATATAGTAAAGTGGTAATCAGCAAGGAGTATGGAAATTCCTCTTTTTGGCTGAATGAGTCACAGTCTGTGAGAGGAGCAGTCAGCTAAAAATGAGACGTGAAGATATTTGCTATCTTCATAAGTTAGATTTCAGTAAATAAGTGAATGAATGAGAAGGGTTTGTTAGACCTCCATTATATTCCAGGCACTGAGCATGGTACCTGCCCTTAAAAGTCATATATTCTAATGGTAGTCACACTTCATATGGATATATGATGGTTAGGAAAAAAAAAAGTTATGATTTGGGTAGTCACTCCAGGCCAAGTGATTGAGTTCAAACTGGCTAATTTGCTATTCAGATCCAGACCATGCTATATATGCCCCATCATCTTACCATCTTTTCTGCCATTGATCCCAATATTCTTCCCAGCCACTTTGCACATCTTACTCTGGGAAAAATAATCCAATCAATTACCATTGCTTCTGAAAAGGGTACAACAATCCACTGCCCTATGACTACATTTATCTTCCCTGTGACTTTATAGTTCTCTAGTGAGAGTGTTGTGTCCTCTTTCATAACATGATGAACATGGAAATAAATATGGCACCATAGCATATATACAGCCTATGGGAAGGCTGTATAGGCCCCTGACAGATGATGAAGTTGATTGTTGATTTGGAACTAATACCATTCATTAGGAATTCTTACTGGTAGATTAATAGGATTATTAGATTGTAACTGTTGATTTAATAGTAATAGATAGTTCCAGTCATTGGTCGATTAAATAATTAAGTATAATACACCTACAAAATATAATCTGTAGTAGTAAGATCATTATCTTTAATCATACAAATTCCTATTATCATGTAAACCTATAGAAGTGATCTTTCCTCTTTTGTGCAACCAAGTAGTCTTATTGCTATTATAATTGACTTATGTAATGTAAAGACATTTTTAAAATGAATTTTCAAAAAAGACTGTAGAAACCAGGGTGAACACAGATTATTTTTCAGAATTTTCCCTGAAAAACACAGACATTTCACCATCATCACTCTGAGTCCCTCATCCCCTTTGAGCCCTCTCAAAAGAAACAGGAGTACTCTTATTAATAGAGAGGGCAGTAAACAAGCCTGCAAGTTCATCC
The DNA here is from genome assembly GCF_016433145.1 of Gracilinanus agilis. Taxonomy (NCBI): domain Eukaryota; kingdom Metazoa; phylum Chordata; class Mammalia; order Didelphimorphia; family Didelphidae; genus Gracilinanus; species Gracilinanus agilis. Next base: position 583,013,983 of record NC_058132.1, read on the forward strand.
TTTTATCTATAAAGATGTCATATCTGATGTTCAGGACCTCAGACTCACCTGGGAATGTCTTCAGTATATCCATGTCAATGTATTTGGCTTTGTGTGAGAAGCTTACTATCGTCATTAAAGTCAATTTGCTCAGAAGCTTTGCTCCCAGACTTTTTTCTTTACATAGATATATTAGTCTCAGAATACCAGGAAAGACATCTTAAAGATATGGTTTTTATTGAATTATTTTATGTGAACTTTTATATTTTTGAAAAGCAGATTAAGTATTTTCCATATTAGGATGCTTTCTATTAATAGCAGAATTAACTTGATGGTTGATTGTAGTAGTTATCCTAATCCCACTGATGCAATAGTTATGTCCTAAGAAAGGATAGAGCTGGCAACAAGCAGGATTCAGAGGATCAGTAGTGGGCCATTGAGGCTTACTAGAATCATAGCAATGAAGTAGAACTGGACAGAATATAGCAGAAGATCAGTTTATCATGAATTTCAGTAATGCATCAAATAGCATATTTGATATTATTGTTTAATTGTCAAGTCCCTACAAATGTAACAAGAATGCAGGAAAAAGAGAAAACCTGAGTTTATATGCAACCTCTGCTAACTGCTGGCTGTACTTCTACAGCAATAAATTATCCACTTTTCCTGAGCCTCAATTCTTAATATGTGAAATCAGAATAATATTTTAGTGCATATTTTCCCCAGAGACAACTTAGCAAAGGGGAAGAGTTTTTAACTTTGTTTTGTTGCCTGAACCCATTGACAGTGAACTTGGAAATAAAATCGGAAATCATGAATCCTTTCTTAGAGCAATGTTTTTAGTATAAAAAATACATAAGTTTACAAAAGGAAGTATAATGAAATATAATCCCCCAAATATTCAAAGAAAACATGTTTGTGTACCCTGTTTAATAATCATTTTCATAAGGGATAGAGAACAGTTGTAAGGAAGAGGTGGGTTTAATTCTCATCATTAAAAATGACTGTGTGAAAACTAAGCAATTTACTTAACTTATCAGAGACCCATCTCTTATAATTATATTTTTCAAAACAGTTACACTTCTACGTTGGCAAGAAGAATTTCCTTATCTGGAGTTCCCTTCACCAATTAATTCTCAGGTCCAAAAAAACCCCCAAACTCAGAATTTCTAGGTTGTTGTGAGGAAAGGTCTTTGGAATCTTAATTTGTTACTTAAATATAAATTAAGATTATGAAAATCAATGTGGAATAGAAGATAGAGAACTGACCTAGTTTCAAGACTATTCTCTATAACTCTGGGAAAGCATTTATACTGAGTTTTGTTTTTCTATCTTGTCTAATTCTTTGTGACCTAAGTTGAGGTTCTCTTGGCAAAGATATTGGAGTGGTTTGCAATTTCCTTCTCTAGCTCATTCTATAGATGAGGAAAGTGAAGAAAATAGGGTTAAGTGATTTGCTTAAAGTCACATAGCTTGTAAGTCTCTAAGACTGGATTTTAACACAGGTCTTCCCGACTCTTTTTATTCACTTCGCCACCTAGCTGTCCCAACTGGAGGCTAGCAATACACCATTTGTAGAACAACTTGGTTGAATTCCCTGAAGTGGTCATATGCACTTGAATTTTGACTATGTATAATATGAAATTTGGTTCCATTATAATGGAATACAAACAAGTAATTTTTCTGAATTTGTAAATTAACTTTTCTTGGGAATTCTCTACAGGTAGGGAATCATAGGTCTCCCCCTAGCCCATCAAAAAATTAGTATGAGATTAGTATTTGAGAAATATGATTGGATGGAATCCATTGTAAAATTCATTAGTTTCTTAGCACTGCAATCAATCTTGTTCCAATGGGTTACTGTTACAGAGATTGGCTAGTTAATTAATATACTGTCAGATGGCACAATATTTCAGACAGAGTGAAGTCTAAAGTAGCATTGGCTTTTAATACCAAGGAGAATTCCAACCGAGATAACACACTAAGAAGAAGATTTTTCTGTTGACTAAATCCTTTTGTCCTAGAGAGGTGAGGGCTTTCCAGTTAATCCCAACACCAACATAAAACTTTGTGAATCTTCTGTGTTGTTTAGATAGCAAACACATTGTTCTTTCTAGCATGAAGAACTTTCTTCTATCACACAAGAGTGTATATTTAAAGGTAGATTGAAGCCATTTGGTGAGACTTACAGTTCTCTTTGGTAAAGGGAGTTGGTTTATGTTTCCATGTGCATCATGGTGTCAGATACTTAGTTGGATGTAAGAATGTGAAGTTTGGAAAATTTTTGAAGCACACACTTTTTGGAGCAAAGATAAGACATATATCCTTTGGCACTAAATATCACAAATCTTCTTGTCCTATGTATAATAAAAACTTTCTCTTAGTCTATGATATATCTGCTAGATTATAAAGCTAAATAAACCCAAAGGGAGAAAACAGTATACAGAAAACTACACCCTCTTTATGGGGTAATAAGTAAACTAAGAACAAGAAGTGGTTTCAGAAGAAAAGTTGAAAATTCCTTTTCTCAGAGGAACTTGATGCCTAAAAAGTCCTGTGCTGAAGAAACAATATGTGAATGGTAGACATAATGTGACTCAAAACTTTGTCTTATTTGAGGAACAAAATAATCCTTCTTTGGGGTTGTTTATCTGAGGAGAAAGGATGATATTCAATAAATCTTTACATTTCGTTCTTTTTTCTCAAATCCCTTGCTCTCTTTCTGTGTGTATATGTGTGTGTATAATGTATATTTGTTTGCCTAAAAGGGCACAGATGCATATAAACATATATCTATTTATATCTATATCTATACACACATACATTGCCATTCCTATAAGCTTGCCTGCTAAGTACTTATTTCTACCTCTCCACAAGGCTCTTAGAAATAATATGACTTTTTTCTTCAAAAACACTTGGCCTGGTTCAGCTCGTTTTCTGTTGTTTTTCTCTGCCTCTGTGTTTCTTTCTGTCTCTTCCTTTGTGTTTCTCTGTCTGTCTTTGTCTGTCTCTCTTTCTCTGTCTGTCTGTCTCTGACTCATGTTTTCTTGTGAGGAGGTCATGACATTCATAGTATTAGTATATTCGTAAAATAGCCTTTGCTGTCTCCCATTCATCTTAGTATTTGTCAGTATCCTGTAAGCATAATGGAAAGTGAGATGGAGTTTCAATTGGCAAACCTAACTCTGTTATTTCTTCTGTAAAATTATTCTAATATGCCTCTCCAACACAAATAGTTTCTCTGGGATCTTACCCGGCACCTTCTTTTCAAGAAATAGAGGATTTGAATTGTTACCTATCTTGTCTCCCTTTTGTCTTCATTGTGTCTTTTTGTTTTTCCCCTAAGAATTATACTTCTCCCCTCCTTTTTTTTTGTTTTAGCTTTCATATCACAGTGACTTCAGAGGGAGTCACAGTGATCATTAAGGACTGTGTTCAGCAAATGTCAGGCTTACACGGCTTCATTCGAGGAGCCTCCACAGGCTGCCGCAGCATGACAACTATAAAGTCTGAAGGTACCTATGCATCACAACGGAGAAACTCAGGCTGCAGATTCTAGCAACATTCTTTTTTCTCTCTCCATTAAAAAGAAAATGCAAATTCCACTGTGCCAAGAACTGCCGAAACTGGGCCTCAATGATGCTGAACTGTTTCCTAGAATCAAAAATAGACTGAAAAACATCAGACCTGGAAAAACATCTTTAGAGGACCCAATGGCAAATGGCCAGAGTCTTCCTTTTTTATCATTTACAAATTAAAGTCCAAAGCAATACTTAAGGCATGGGTCAGTGAAAGCCAATTTGTGAGCTGCAGGCAGCACTTTTAAGTACCTACCCATGGCTCTTTTAGTCAAAATAAGTAAGTGAAACTCCATTTTCATGTTGACTCATCTCATTAAGGAATAAACATTATATACTACAAATATTAATTGTTAAACTTGGAGATGTGTGGAGCTCAGACCAGAGTTCTTATGCACCAGACAGGACTTCTCCTCTCCTTTGGCATCCCTTCCATTTAGCCATTTGGTCTACATCACTACCTTTTCTATACATGGGCATGTTTTCTTCATAATTTTGACCTGCTGATATCATTAAAACAAGACCCCTCTCTCCTTGCTTTAAAAAGTGACAATTTATATTTGTTAATGGAAAATAGTTATGGCAGTACCCTCCAGTACCTAAAATATAATACATTGTAGCAAGGAACTGCTGGAGGAAAATACTTCATCATATTTGGTCATTGTATTATTTTTCAGGGGGAAATGGAAATATTATTAGTATTAGAAAATTATTCTTCCTATGTAAATTGATACTTTCAGTATAGCTTAACCTCACCAAAAATTGCCTTTTGTACTGAGTTATCTTGGACTCACAAAGCCAATACTTGCTAAAGGTAGAACTTGAACTCAGGTCTTCTGACTCTAAAGCCAAGTTTCAGGTTCTTTATATCAAACCATCCCTGTGCAAAGATGATATGGCATATGTAAGACCCATGTCCAACTTCACCTAATGGGAACCCTAAATCTTTCTGAATTAGGTACAGTCCAGGGCAGTTGCAAGGATAGTAGCATTCCCTGTGTTCTGAAGTTGGCATCTCAGAAATCTAATGGGTTGGGAATGAGGCTCAAAACAAGTTATGAACTCTAAGTGAAGGTTAAATTAGTTATATTGACTTGTGCAAATTAAAATTTTAAAGGCTAAAACTTCTGCATTTTAAAACACACATATAATACTGAAGAAGTTATATTCTAAGATTATTATCCTAAATAGAGCTTGTCCTTATTGTCAAATACTGGGTTAGGAAAAGAAAATATCTATTAGAGACAATAGTAGTATGGTATAGTAGGAAAAAAAAGGATTGGCTTTGGATTCAAGGATCTGTGTTCAATTTAACTACAATTAGTAACATTACAGTGGGCAAATTGCTTAATCTCTATGAGACTCAGCTTCCTCACTTGTCAAAGAACAATTGTGAATTAGATGATATCTAAGGTACCTTCCGCATCTGTCTCCTATAAATGCATTATGAAAGATGTCATGTTATTCCTGAGTGAGAAAGAGGAAGTGAGAGCACTACTTAGGAACCATCAAGTCAACAGAGTCTTAATTTATTCTGCTTTCAGAGGAATTAGTTGAGAAGAAACAGAACCTTGTAGAATTTGTCAATAAGCATTATGTGGTTCTGGCACTTGATGCTCATACCCAGCTGGGGCAATTTTTGGTAGCATACTAGCCCTATATAACATCATCAAATAGATGGAATAATTTGTAAAGATATCAAGAATCTAATCTCTTTATATTTAGAAGATCAAAATGAACATATTTATTAACTGCATAAAATAGTAACCCAGCATCATCTAATTGATAATAAATCTCATTAAAACCATTTGCACAATAAGAAGTAGTTTTATTTTCATTGGGGTGTTGGGACAGCATGAGGGAGGAAAAGTGTTTGGATCTAAATCATAGCAACTATTGTGGTTTATTGGTGAGAGGGAGTGTCTCATCTTTAGTGTCTTCCTAAATGTAAGAGCAACTAAAATTAAGTAAAAAAAAATCAAGAGAATCTTTTTTTCTTAGAAAAAGAATCATCCTGGAAAAGTGGAAATGAATACTGCATACACGTTTGAGATAATTAATAGTGATCTAAGTAATAGGAAACAATAGTATTACATTAGTCTGGCTAATCTTAATATATTTCTACTGTGCTTATTGAGAGTGAGATGTCTTTATCTCTGCATTATCCACAGTCACAATATCCCAGAAGGGCAATTCCTTTCTTCACTTCTCACTTCATGTCAGTGTAATGTTCTTCTTGTCTCCGAACATTATATAGAAACCCAGACAGTTACAATATAAACAATGAGCTGTGTTTTTTCAGTACTTCCATTGCTCAGGATGGAGTCTGTCAGTCAGTCAATAGCATTTATTAACTCTGCAAATAGTGGCTGAAAGTGAAAATCAAAGACCAATCTTCATATGTGCATAGGATGAGAATTGTTTGCTTTTGCTTCAGTCTTTTTGGTCACAAAACAACCTATAAATGACTTGAATAGAATAATTAGTGGGAGAAGATTAATCTTCACATATAAATGGTAATGAGGGAGAAATTTCCTTTTTCTCTTTACCATTTTCTGTGCAATATTAAAAACGAATTTATGGTGTCTGCCCAGAAGAAGCTTAAAATATAACATGAAAGAAGTATAAATACTAAAATGAATATTGTACAAACCAAACTAGAGGAAAATGTACTGATCATCTCTCATGTCAACTAAACTTGTTCAACAGAATTTTATGCTTTGAAAATTGACAAAATAAATCCATAATTCATCTTACAGAAAACAAAATCTTAATCTTAAAAACTCCCAGGCAAAAATATATGTTTTAGAACATATGAGAACAAATCCATAAAAAGGGAGTTAGGTTCCAGTGAGTATTCAGGGAATCCCCTGATATAGAACTTCCTGCAGTCAAAGGTTAGGGGAGAGCTGGAAAGAGTAAGGGAGGATGGTGCTATTAAAAAGGAAATCTTGGAGTTTGTAAAATGTTAGGAAAACACTCTAAGAATCCAGTCCTCAACTTATTCACTCTTGCTTGCCATAATCTCCCTGTTGGGATTATCGGATTTTTTAAATAATAAAAAAATTGTGAAAATGAATAGGAAAACAGTATTTTATTAATAGTATTTTACATTATTAAGGGGGTAAAGTGTCTAGATAGATTGAACTAATACCACAAGCCAAGGTCAGATGTAGAACGAAGTATTTCTGGGAATTCTCCAACTCCTCGATTCCCATTCCTTAGGTTCACCTCTTAGTACTTTCTTCTGAGATTTTTAATGCTTAATTCCTAAAATCAACCCTGCAACAACACATTAATTCTTGTGTGTTGCTTTTGTATGTTCCTTAAGACTTTATCCCCATGCTCCTGACCACTTGGTTATTCTTTTTTTTTTTCTTGTTGTGTTATACAGTGACCCAAAAAGTCTTAGTGGAGTTTGATGTTTTGGTAGCTTAAATTATTAAATTATCATACTTTAAGAGCTTAAAAGTGTTGGAAAATTGGGGACATCCAGTACTTTTTAATATACACAATTATATTAAATTAGGGGGGGAAGTACTTTTAGTTTCTTTGCCAAATAAACCAGGGATTAAGAAACAAACTCTGAAAAAGAATACTGCTCAGAAATTGCCTGCTTACCTTTGACTGTTATAGGATTCAATTGGTTATTTCTACATGTCAGTATTATCATGCCAATGGACTGCAGGGCAGCATAGAGAGAAGATATTTTTAAAACCTACTAAGTTCAGAAGACAGACAACTCCCCTGATGCTGGAGAAAGGAGAGGGGAACATTCACTGGAGAAGCTCATCTCTTAATTTTGTTTAATTTAGAAACTGCTTTACTCTTAATGTTGTGTATTTTTATGAGGCTCTGATTCCAGCTGTTTCTATTGTTTGCATCATGATCACAAAAAAGCAATTATATATGTGTTTATTTTAAAAAGTTCAATGTTGAAAAAATTAAGTTGAACAATTTCCAAGAGCCGTAATCTGGTCAGTTTGCCCCTTGTTAAAAAAAAAACAAAACAAACAAAAAAACAAACAGACTGGACCTAAATCTTTTTTGCTAACTCTTAAAAGGAGGGTACACAGAGATATGCCATAAACGATTAAAGAGAACTTTATTCTAAATCAGATAAAAAAGTGCAAACTCTACAAAAATCAAAGGTAAGTTGAAAGTAAATGTCATTCTGGAGAACAAGACAGCCCTGGGAGCCCATCAACGGCCTAACTACATGACAGACCCTAAGGCAAATCCAAACCCACCAACAGGACTGCCAGTAGAATTTGCTAAAGCACATTATGCCACTACTATAAATATAACTTCTGCCCTTTAGCAATGAAGTTCTATTACTAGTGTCTCAGGAAAGAAAAGTGGGACTAGTCAAAGTTGTGGAATCTCATTCTCCACTTTGCACACAGAAGTAGACTGACATGGAACTACTCATTACTCAATTAGATCTGAATGTACCCTCAAAATATATATATATATATATACAAAAAAGACCCAGATTTGATCATTTGTAGGAAAAAAAACCCTAACTTTTTTAGGACATGGAGGCAATGTATAGTTCATTACTTTTTCAGTGGTAAAGAGTATAAAGGATGTATATTATGAGAGTGGAAAGGAGGGAGCCTGAACATCAATTGTATATAAAATAAGATTTATACCTACTATGTACCAGACACTATGCTAAACACTAGAACTACTGAGACAAAAGAGAAATAGCTTTTATACTCAGTTGTGTCATACCTAATTATACTGAATAAATGACTGGAGGAAAGAATCCATCATGTTGGTTAGAGAGACCCTATGTGGAGTATGTGAATGGACATGAATAAAAATTATAGAGTATGAGGGCAGCTGGGTAGCTCAGTGGATTGAGAGCCAGGCCTAGAGATGGGAGGTCCTAGGTTCAAATCCAGCCTCAGACACTTCCCAGCTGTGTGACCCTGGACAAGTGACTTGACCCCCATTGCCTAGCCCTTACAACTCTTCTGCCTTGGAACCAAAACATGGTATTGACTCCAAGACAGAATTTAAGGGTTTTATAAAAAAAAATTATAGTGTATGAGAAGACATGGATATATTGTAGAAATATACCAAAGTATTTTTAAGGGCTTAGTCATTTTCTAGTAATTTTAACCCCTCTTTAATTTGGTAAAGTAATAATAGATTATTATTAATAATTGATCATTGATACTATTGGATGACTGTCTGGGTTAGCACTTCTAGTTTGGATTTCTAATTCATTCATGAAATATTTTTGTTGCTCTATATATATTCTTAAAGGTTTTGATTTGTAATTAATTATTCATCTTTAACATTTGCTAGGTTTAGGGTATAGTCTGAAGCATAAGAACCATATCTAGTTAAACATCAGTCAAATTCATGACCTTGGTTTTCTTTCTAAGGTACTGTTCTCTAGCTTAGAGATTGGGCTTATAAATGTAAAACATAATAGAAAAAGTATCCAAATGGAAGAATATGTACCAACTATGAGGAACATGGTGGTATAGTGGAATAGGTACTGTCACTGCATTCAGAGGACCTGGATTCCAGATTAGACTCTGGTATTTACTAGCTTTGTAAATATTTGTTAATTTTATTGGTATTTCTAAACTTCACATTCTCTATTTGTAAAATAGTGCTATTTTAAATTAATTTTAATTTTTAAACTTTAATTAATTAATTTAGAATATTTTTCTATAGTTGCATGATGCATTTTCTTTCCCTCCCCTTGTTCCTCCCCCTCCCATAGCCTACCAGCAATCCCACTGGGTTTTACATGTATCATTGATCAAGATCTATTTCCATATTATTAATATTTGCAATCGAGTGATCATTTAAAGTTTACATTCTCAATCATACTCCCAATGAACCATGTGATCAAGCATTTGTTTTTTCTCCTGTATTTCTACTCCCAGAGTTCTTTCTCTGAATATGGATAGCTTTCTTTCTCATATGTCTCTCAGAATTGTCATGGATCATTGTATTGCTACAAGTAGACAAGTACATCATGTTCGATTGTGCAACAGTGTACAGTCTCTGTGTATAATGTTCTCCTGGTTCTGTTCTCTTCACTGTTTCAATTCCTGGAGGTCTTTCCAGTTCACATGGGATTCCTCCAGTTTATTATTCCTGTTAGTACAATAGTATTCCATCACCAACAGATACCACAATTTGTTCAACCATTCCCAAATCAAAGAGCATCCCCTTATTTTCCAATATTTTGTCATCACAAAGAGTGCGGCTATAAATATTTTTGTATAAGTCTTTTTTCTTATTACCTCTTTGGGATATAAACCCAGCAGTGGTGTGGCAAGATCAAAGATAGGCAGTCATGTAAATCCCTTTGGGCATAATTCCAAATTGCCATTCAGAATGGCTGGATGAATTCACAACTCCATCAGCAATGCATGAATGTCCCCATTTTGCCACATATCCTTCAACATTCATTACTTTCTTTGCTATCATGTTAGCTAATATGCTAGATGTGAGGTGGTACCTCAGAGTTGTTTTGATTTGCATTTCTCTAATTATGAGAGATTTAGAGCACTTTTCATGTGCTTATTGATAGATTTTATTTCTTTATCTGAAAACTGCCAATTAATGCCCCTTGCCCATTTATCAATAGGATAATGAATTGATCTTTTGTACAGTTGATTTAGTTCCTTCTAAATTTAAGTAATTAGACTTTTGTCAGATGTTTTTGTGAGATTTTTCCCGAATTTGTTGTTTCCCCTCTAATTTTGGTTGAGTTAGTTTTGTTTCTACAAAACCTTTTTAATTTAATGTAATCAAAATTATTCATTTTACATTTTTTTATATTCTCTATCTCTTGCTTGGTATTAAATTCTTTCCTTTCCCTTAGATCTGACAGGTATACTGTTCTATGTTCACCTAATTTACTTATAATTTCATTCTTTATATTTTTAAACCATTTACCTATTCTAAATTTATCTTGGTGTAGGGTTTGAGGTATTGATCTAAACCTAATCTCTCCCATATTGTTTTCCAATTTTCCCAGCAGTTTTTGTCAAATAGTGGGTTTTTGTCCCAAAGCTGGGATATTTGGGTTTATCAGACACTATCTTGCTGAGGGCATTTACACCAAGTCAACTCCACTGATCCTCCCTTCTGCCTTTTAACCAGTACCATATTGTTTTGATGACCACTGGTTTATAGTACTGTTTAAGATCTGGTACTGCTAGGCCCCCATCCTTCATATTCTTTTCATTAGTTCTCTTGATAGTCTTGATCTTTTGTTCTTCCTAAGAACTTTGTCATATTTTTTCTAATTCCATAAAAAAGTTTCTTGGTAGTTTGATAGGTATGACAATGAGTAAATTAATTTTGGCAGGATTGTCATTTTTATTATATTTGTTCATCCTACCCATGAGCAATTAATGTTTCTCCAATTATTTAGATCTAGTTTTAATTATGTGGAAAGGATTTCATAGTTTGGTTCATATAATTCCTGGTTTCTCATGGTAGATAGATTCCTAAGTATTTTATATTGTCTAGGGTGACTTTAAATGGAATTTCTCTTTCTAACTCTTGCTGCTGAGTTGTGTTGGAAATATATAGGAATGCTGATGGTTTATGTTGGTTTATTTTGTATCCTGCAAATTTGCTAAAGTTGTTGATGATTTCCACTAGCTTTTTAGTTGATTCTCTAGGATTCCTTAAGTGGACCATCAATATCATCTACAAACAGTGATAGCTTAGTCTCATCATAACCTATTTAAATACTTTCAATTTCTTTTTCTTCTCTATTTGCTATTTCTAGTGCTTCTAGTACAATTTTAAATAATAGAGGTGATAATTGGCATCCTTGTTTCACCCCAGATCTTATTGGGGAGGCTTCTAATTTATCCCCATTGCAGATGATGCTTGCTGATGTTTTTAAATATATACTGTTTACTATTTTTAGGAAATTGATATGGTCAGTTATGTGGATGGTTTTCCTAATATTAAACCATCCTTGCATTCCTGGTTTAAATTCCATCTGATCATAGGAATAATCCTTGTGATCACTTTCTGGAGTATTTTTGAAAGTATTTTATTTAAGATTTTTGCATCTATGTTCATTAAGGAGATTGGTCTATAGTTTTCTTTCTCTGTTTTTGGTCTGCCTGGCTGTGAAATCAGTACCATATTTGTGTCATAGAAGGAATTTGGTAAAACTCCTTCTTTCCTTATTTTGTAAAATAGTTTGTATAGTATTTGGATTAGTTGTACTTTAAATGTTTGATAGAATTCACTTGTGATGATATTATTTAAGTATTCTATTTCTTTTACTGTTAATCTAGGCAATTTATATTTTCGTAAATATTCATCCATATCATCTAGATTGCCATATTTGTTGCCATATAATTGGACAAAATAGTTCTTAATAATTACCTTAATTTCCTTTTCATTAGAGGTGAGGTTGCCCTTTTCATCTTGCCGTTCCTTGGCCTTGCTGGGCAAATTCTAAACTCTGCCTATCTGGCTGTTGGGCCTTGTGGCTTACAGCTTCATTTATTAAGCTTTATAACCTTCTTCTCTCTCCATCCAGGCCTTTGGCCTGGACTAGCCTCTTCCTTTCCCTCTTTATTCCTACTTTTTACCTACTAGACTGTAATAAACTCTTCAACCTGATGCTGACTTGGGTCTGATTTAATTACGGAATCAACCTAAATTGTTGATTCCTGGGGGCCACACATTTTAATATATATATATATATATATGTATATATATATATATAAATATGTAAATTTTCCTTCTTTGATTTTCTTTTTTCCTTTTCTTATTAGACTAACTAGTACTTTATCTATTTTATTTATTTTTTTCAAAGTACTAGCTCCTAGTCTTATTTATTAATTCAATAATTCTTTTACTTTCCATTTTATTAATTTATTGATTTATTAATTTCTTCCTTAATTCTTTAGGATTTCCAATTTAGTTTTTAACTGGGGTTTTTTAATTTGTTCACTTTCTAGTTTTTCAATTTTCCTGCCAATTCACTGACCTCTTCCCTCTCTGATTTGTTGACATATGCACTCAGGGATATGAATTTTCCCCTCAGCACTGCTTTGGTAGCATCCCATAGATTTTGATATGATGTCTCAGCATTGTCTTTCTTTTCAATGGAATTACTGTTTCTATAATTTATTCTTTAACCAACCAATTTGGGAGAATCATATTATTAAATTTCCAATTAATTATTTATTTGCATCTCCATGTTCTCTTATTAATTATTAATTTTATTACATAATAATCTGGAAAAGTTGCATTTATTATTCCCACTTTTTTGCATTTGTTTGTAATGTTTTTATGGCCTGGTACATGGTCGGTCTTTGTGAATACACCATGTGCTGCTGAAAAGAAGGTTTGTCCCTATTTATTTTTTCCATATATGTATTAATTCTAATTTTTCTAAAATTTCATTCCTATCTCTTACCTCTTTCTTATTTATTTTTTTTATTTGTTTCATCTAGATCTTATAGAAAAGGTTCAGGTCTCCTAATAATATAGTTTTACTATCTATTTACTCCTTAAGGTCCATTAATTTCTCCTTTAAAAACATGGATGCTATACCATTTGGTGCATACATGTTGAGTACTGCTATTTCCTCATTATTTATACTGCCTTTTAGTAATATGTAATTGCTTTCCCTATCTCTTTTAATCACTTCTATTTTTACTTTAGCTTTGTCAGATAACATGATCGCAACTCCTGCCTTCTTTTTCTCAGTTCATGCCCAATAAATTTTGCTCTAGCCTCTTACTTTTAGCTTATGTGTATCTACCTGCCTAGTGTATATTTATTGTAGACAACATATGGTAGGATTTTTGTTTCTAATCCACTAACTTTTTCAGGATATGGGGGCAATGCATAGTTCATTACTTTTGCAGTGGTAAAGAGTATAAAGGATGTTTGTTATTAGAGTGGAAAAGAGGGAGCCTGAGCATCAATTGTATATAAATAAGATTTATACCTACTATGTACCAGATTCTATGCTAAGCACTAGTACTACAGAGACAAAAGGGAAACAGCTTTTTATACTAAGTTGTGTCATACCTAATTATACTGAAATATTTAAAGGACTATAGAAAAGTATCTATCATGTTGGTTAGAGAGACCCTATGTGGAGTATGTGAATGGACATGAATAAGAATTAGAGAGCATAAGAAGGCATGCATAGATTATAGAAATATACCTAAGAATTTTTAAGGGCTTAATCATTTTCTAGTAATTTCAATCCTTCTTTAATTTGGTAATGTAATAATTGATTATTATTAATAATTGATCATTGAATTGGGTTACTGTCTGGTATAACATTTCTAGTTTGGATTTCTAACTCATTCATGAAATATTTTTGTTGATCTTTATATATTCTTAAAGGTTCTAATCCACTTTGCTATTTGCTTATGTTTTATTTATATATATAATTTATATATTTATATCTATATATTTTTTAATAATTAAGTTTTAATGTAAAAAATTAAGTTTTTTTTAAATCTTCAGTTCTAAGTTCTCTCTCTATCGCCTTTTCCTCTGCCTTCCTTGAGAAAGTAAATATTTTGATAAATATTACACTTGTTCAGTCAGGCACAATCTTTCCATGTTTGCCATGTTGCAAAAAAAATGCAAGACAAAAAATAAACATGAAAAGAAAACAACACTTTATTAAAAGTAAGCTTCAGTTTGCATTCAGACTGCATCAGTTTTTCCTCTGGAGGTAGATAACATTTTTCAGAGTAAGTCCTTCAGAAATATTTTGGATAATAGAATTGCTTAGAATAAGTCATTCACAGCTGATTATCGTCCAACATTGCTGTTAATCTGTATAATATCCCCCCATTCTGCTCATTTCACTTTGTTTCAGTTCATATAAGACTTCCCATATTTGCTGAAACCATCTAATTCATTGTTTCTTAAAGTACAATAGTATTCTGTAATAATCATATAACACAACTTGTTTAGCCATTCTCCTACTGATGGACATTTTCCCAATTTCCAATTCTTTGTTACCAGAAAAATGACTGCTAAAAATAGCTTTGTACTTATAAACATTTGTCCTTTTTTGTTTCTTTTGGATATACACCCAGTAATGGTATTTTTGGGTCAAAAGGTATGCACAGTTTTATAACAACCCTTTGAGCATTGTTTCAGATTGTTCTCCAGAATTGTTGGAAGAGTTCACAACTTCACTAAAAAGGGACATTAATATCCCTATAAAATGGGGCTATCAAAATGAGCCTTGTTTCTATTGATATGTATTCTAAAAAAATTAATTTTTTTAAAATTTTAAAATGTGCCCCAAGGGATTTTTCTTAAGATTAAGTTAGATAGGAGACAAGTAATAAATTTTAAAATTAATGAATTATACAAAATTAAAGTGTTCAGATAAGCATTCTGGCTTTTTCTAAAAAGTTTTACTTTCTAATTAGTTCATTTCAAAATATATAGCCTGGAAGAGCAGAGGACTTTTTTTTCAGGAAGTAAAAGTCTTTTTAGAAATTTTAAATGACTAAAATCAGTACAAGAAAGCCACTATTATTCTTTTCTTTAGGTTAAAAATATCTAGTTCTTTTAATTGATATTCATTTTTTCCTATATTTCTTTCTAGTTAACCCTGGATTCTCAAAGACCATGGAGTAAACACCAAAGTCAAGTTGGAAAAGATGGGAGTATGGACACAGTAATAAACCATCATGCAATACTGGCTACATTAAGGTTGAAGAGCCTCATGAACCGGAAATGGCTAACATATGATGAATGTTTTAAGCTCATGAAAGGCACTCACTAAAGCACTCAAAGAATGTTCTATATATTTGTGGAAAGAAGACTCACAGTATGCACATCAGACCTTTTGAAGAATACTATTCTACTAGAGTATCATTATTTAAATTAAATAAAGAACACAAAAACAGGCAGAATGTCATATGGAATGGAGAAGAATCCCTAATTTGCTGTTAGAATATAATAGAGAGGGATAGGACACAGCATAAGAACAGGCACTATGCTATAGGGATTATAGGTGGTAATGGAGTGTAAAATCATTGGTGTTCTGTCCGGTCTTATTTAACATCTTCATAAATTATCTAGAAGAGGGAGTAAGCTGCACAGTAATTTAATTTCACAAGTGCTTTGAAATTGATAGGTGTTTCCGACACAAGTGGGGATTGGGACATAATATTAAGGAACTAACAGTTTTAAATATGTGTGAGAATGAATTAGAAGTTCATGAAAAATAGGCATGTTGATATTCATTGCACTGCCAGAGGAACTACTGTGTGGTTTTAAACTAATGCCTGAGAGACTGTATTACTATATTCATTTTATATTCCTCTATTGAGGATCAGCATAACCTAAGGATAGATCCATGAACTATCTCATGAGACCACTAAGGATATTCAGCAAAGAGAAATATAAATACCATGGTTCATGGCCTGCTTAGGATTTGTCATCATGAATACCTTTTCCTAATGCTATGTAGACTGTATTCTTTCATGACATATACTCAGGTTCAGTTTTAGTCACTACTCACAAATTGTGCTTGCTTGTTCTAGGGCAACCTTTCCTTAATTTGGTTGGTTTGAAACATGTGTCTTGAAACTCTCTAAAAATGATGAGAATTGGGGCAGCTGGGTAGCTCAGTGGAATGAGAGTCAGGCCTAGAGACAGGAGGTCCTAGGTTCAAACCCGGCCTTAGCCACTTCCCAGCTGTGTGACCCTGGGCAAGTCACTTGACCCCCATTGCCTACCCTTACCAATCTTCCACCTATGAGACAATACACCGAAGTACAAGGGTTTAAAAAAAAATGATGAGAATTGCTCTTTAGTAATCCACTCCTAATGAGTCCTGACTGACTCAAAGAAGGATCACCTACTATAATCAACTAATTAGCATCAGAAGTTATTTTGTCAATTTAATTATCATTGAACATTGATCTACGTATATATCTAAAAAGCAATTGATCTAATTTCAAATATTTTTTTTAATTTGTAGGTATTTTCTGCATAGAATCAGACTCAAAATAATTGTTGACAATCATCATCAAGCATATTCTACATGAGCTCCAGGTTAAGATGGCTGCAGAGTAGAAGCAGGGCCCTTAACTCTCCAAACTGACACATATATACCTCAAAAGGACACAAAAACCAAATACAGATGAACAAAGGGACCCCACAACAGGGCACAGAATTGAAAGTATGTGGGATTTGAGCATTTCTATGCTATAATGGGGTGAAATAGCTCCCAATAAAACATGAGCTGATAAACCCTCCCCCACCCCATCTACAATACCAGTGCCAAGAGTTAGAGCAAGCATGGGGTATGACTAAGTTCTTGGCAGCTAACTGGGACCACCAAGGACTTGCTCCTGAGAGCAGCAAGATGTAAAACCCCAAGAGGCAAAAGAATGCTTGGAACTTGATTGCAAACCTTGGGTGCTTATCTAGAACTGTGGGGTGAAAGACAGTGGAAGCAGCGTGCTCTGAGACTCATAAAGGAGGCTTGGGCAGAGGAGCAAGCATGGAGCAATCTCTGGGGTCCTGGCAGCTGACTGGAACCACCACACAGCTTGACCCAAAGAACAGCTAAGAGCCCAAAGGAGCTTAAAGAGCACAGACTCTGGACAGGAGGATATACCTGAGAGGGGCGGCACTGCAATGTGGCTCATAAAGTGGCCTCAGGCAAAAACTGCTCCACCTCTCTATAACACAGAGAATCTGCCTGCCTCACCTAGACTTCTGACTGAGAAGGAAAAACCAGCATAATAATGGCAAGCAATGCCCAAGAATTAACCAAGAGAAAGAACAAGAAGAAAGCATTAACAAACAATAATTTTTACACAGAAAGAAATCCAGACAACAGAGTAGACAGCAGAGGAGGACAAACAAGTAAACACATCCAAACCTTCTGCAAAAAATGTAAATTGGTCACAAGCTCTTGAAAAGCTCAAATCTGAGATCATGGGAAAGATGGAAGAGATTTGGCAAGAAAAGTGGGAAATAGCTCAAAAGGAAATTAACAGTTTAAAAGACAGAAACTGCCAATTGGAGAAAGATGCCCCAAAATCAAACAAAATGATAGGCTAATTGGACACCCAAATTAAACAGCAGGAAAACAGGATAGACA
Organism: Gracilinanus agilis; assembly: GCF_016433145.1. NCBI lineage: Eukaryota > Metazoa > Chordata > Mammalia > Didelphimorphia > Didelphidae > Gracilinanus > Gracilinanus agilis. The sequence goes on from NC_058132.1 coordinate 583,031,659, forward strand.
AAATCAAAAAGGAAAAATCAAAAGATTATAGCAGAAAACCAGTCTCTAAAGATAAGAACTGGGCAAGTAGAAGCCAATGATCTTGTAAGACAGCAAGAACTAATAAAACAAAGTCTAAAGAATGACAAAATAAAAGGAAACATGAAATATCTTACTGAGAGAATGAGAGATCAAGAAAACAGTTCTAGAAGAGATAATTTGAGAATCATTGGTCTACCTGAAAAATCAGAAATTAATAGAAATTTCGACACTATACAACAAGAAATTATCCAAGAAAACTGCCCTAATGTTTTTCAACAAGAGGGCATTATAGATATTGAAAAGATTCATAGATCACCCTCTACACTAAACCCTCAAAAGTCAACCTTCAGGAATATAATTGCCAAATTCAAGAGTTTCCAATTTAAGGAAAAAATATTACAAGAAGCCAGAAAGAGACAATTTAGATATCAAGGAACATCAATAAGGATTACCCAGGATCTGCCAGCCTCCATGCTAAAAGACCACAAGCCTTGGAATATGATATTCAGAAAAGTAAGAGAATTTGGTCTACAACCAAGGATCACCTACCCATCAAAACTGACTATATACTTCCAGGGGAAAGTATGGGCATTCAACAAGACATTCCAAGTATTTGTAAAGAAGAGTCCAGAATTAAATCACTTCTATTATTTAACATTGTACTAGAAACACTAGCAGGAGCAATTAGAGAAGAAAAGGAAATTGAAGGTATTGAAATAGGCAGTCAGGAGACCAAGCTATCACTCTTTGCAGATGATATGATGGTCTACTTAAAAAAATCCTAGAGAATCAACTAAATGTTAGTGGAAATAATCAAAAAATTTAGCAAAGTTCTGGATACAAAATAAACACACATTAATCATCAGCATTTCTATATATTTCCAACACATTGCAGCAGCAAGAGTTACAGAGAGAAATTCCATTTAAAATCACTCTAGACAATATAAAATACTTAGGAAACTATCTACCATGACAAAAAAAGGAATTATATGAACCAAATTATGAAACCCTTTCCACACAATTAAAACTAGATCTAAACAATTTGAAAAACATTGATTGTTCATGGGTAGGACAAGCTAACATAATAAAAATGACCATCCTACCCAAATTAATTTACTTATTTAGTGCTATACCTATCAAACTACCAAAAAACTTTTTTACTGAATTAGAAAAAAAACTATAACAAAGTTCATTTAGAAGAATAAAAGACAAAGAATATCAAAGAAAATAATGAAAAAAAATATGAAGGAAGGTGGCCTATCAGTACCATATCTTAAACTTTACTATAAAGCAGTAGTAATCAAAACAATATAGTACTGGTGAAGAGAAAGAAGGGAGGATCAGTGGAATAGACTTGGGGTAAGGGACCTCAGCAAGACAATCTATGATAAACCCAAAAAACCCAGCTTTTCTGACAAAAACCCACTATTTGACAAAAACTACTGGGAAAATTGGAAAACAATATGGGAGAGATTGGGCATAAATAAACAACTCACAACCTATAACAATATAAACTAAGAATGGGTGAATGACTTAAATATAAAGAGGGAAACTATAAGCAAATTAGGTGAGCACCGAATAAAGGAAAGATTTTAAAACAAAGCAAGAGTTAGAAAATATTGCAAAATGTAAAATTAATAATTTTGATTACATTAAACTAAAAAGATTTTGTACAAACAAAAGCAATGCTACCACAATTAGAAGGGAAGCAACAAATTGGGGAAAATCTTTAAAACAAAAAACTCTAACAAAGGTCTAATTACTCAAATATATAAGGAGCTAAATCAATTGTTTAAAAAAAATCAATCCACTCCCCAACTGAAAAATGGGCAAGGGGCATGAATAGGCAATTTTCAGATAAAGAAATCAAAACTATCAATAAGCACATGAAAAAGTGCTCTAAATCTCTTATAATTAGAGAAATGTAAATCAAAACAACTCTGAGATACCACCTCATACCTAGCAGATTAGCTAACGTGACAGCAAAGGAAAGTGGGGAATGTTGGAGGGCATGTGGCAAAATTGGGAAATTAATGCATTGCTGGTGGAGTTGTGAATTGATCCAACCATTCTGGATGTCAATTTGGAACTATGCTCAAAGGGCTTTAAAAGACTTTCTGCCTTTTGATCCAGCCATAGTGCTGTTTGGTTTATACACCAAAGTGATAATAAGGAAAAAGACTTGTATAACAATATTTATAGCCATGCTCTTTGTGGTGGCAAAAAGTTGGAAAATGAGGGAATGTCCTTCAATTGGGGAATGGCTGAACAAATTGTGGTATCTGCTGGTGATGGAATACTATTGTGCTAAAAGGAATAAAGAACTGGAGGAATTCCATTTGAACTGGAAAGATCTCCAGGAATTGATGCAGAGTGAAAGGAGCAGATCCACGAGAACATTGTACACAGAGACTTATACCCTGTGGTACAATTGAACATAAGGGCTTTCTCTACTAGCAGCAGCAATGCAAGGATCCAGAACAAGGCTGAGGGACTTATGAGAAAGAAAAGTAGCCCCATTCAGAGGAAGGACTGTGGGAGTAGAAACACAGAAGAAAAACAACTGCTTGAACACATTGGCTGATGGGGATATTATTGGGGATGTAGATGCTAAATGATAACTCTAGTCCAATTATCAATAATATAGAATTATATCTTTTTTCTTTTTTTTAACATTTATTAATATTTATTTTTTTGAAAAGTTAACATGGTTACATAATTCATGCTCTTAATTTCCCCTTCATCCCCCAACTTCCCCCTCCACCCCCATGGCTGATGTGTATTTCCACTGGTTTTAACATGTGTCATTGATCAAGACCTATTTCCAAATTGTTGATAGTTGCATTGCTGTGGTAGTTTCGAGTCTATATCCCCAATCATGTCCGCCTCAACCCATGTGTTCAAGCAGTTGTTTTTCTTCTGTTTCCACTCCTGTAGTTCTTCCTCTGAATGTGGGTAGCGTTCTTTTCCATAAATCCGTCAGATTTTTCCTGGTCATTGCATTCCTGCTAGTAGAGAAGTCCATTACATTCTATTTTACCACAGTGTATCAGTCTCTGTGTACAATGTTCTTCTGGCTCTGCTCCTTTCACTCTGCATAAATTCCTGGAGGTCTTTCCAGTTCACCTGGAACTCCTCTGGTTTTGATTCCTTTGAGCACAATAGTATTCCATCACCAGCATATACCACAATTTGTTCAGCCATTCCCCATTTGAAGGACACACCCTCATTTTCCAGTTTTTTTGCCACCACAAAAAGCGCAGCTATAAATATTTTCGTACAAGTCTGTTTATCTATGATCTCTTTGGGGTACAAACCCAAAAATGGTGTAGCTGGATCAAAGGGCAGGCCTTTTTTATAGCCCTTTGAGCATAGTTCCAAATTGGCTTCCAGAATGGTTGGATCAGTTTAGAACTCTACCAGCAATGCATTAATGTCCCAGTTTTGCCACATCCCCCCAGCATTCATTACTCTCCCCTTTTTTCATTTTGGCTATGGAATTAGATCTTAATCAATGATACATGTAACAACACAATGGAATTGTTCATTAGCTACAGGGGTGGGGGTTTTGGGGGAGAAGGAAAGAACACGAAACATATGACTATGGGAAAAATATTCAAAATAAAAAATAAAAAATGAATTAAATTTTTTTAAAAAGCACATTCTTTATATTTATTCCTGATACAAGTTTTATTTTTAAAAGAGTAAGAGAATCTCAATTTTGGAAAATTGAGAGGTCATCAAATACAATCTAGATCTGGACAGAAATTCTAATTGTATTTATAGGCATATAATGAACATATTAAAACATAAACAAGGTCATTTTTGAAAGGAAAGTGAAGGCATTAGCAGAGGGCACCAGAAAAGGAATTGTAGCATATTTGGGACTTTAAATGGCCATGAAACTAGAAATCATTCCACTTTTAAATAAATCCAATTTTAAGGAAAGTTTCTTCTCTCCCTTCCTCCCATCCTCCCTTTAACTTATCTGAAGTATACTTCTTTGTGACTTTCAGCTTTTCTTCCTAATTCAACTTCTGGGACCAAGCTACCAATTTAATTTCTTTTCCAAATAGCAGCCTTTGCAGTCTTCATATAACACAACACTAAATATATCATATGTATTTAATACATACCCGTTAATTCAATGACGCATCCTTGAAAAAAATATGCTCTATACACTTTAATTTGGCTTAGTTTTGAACAAAATACCCTGAAGACTAGTTTGACAAGGGCAAGTGTATCACAATTCATTTTAGAAATTTTCCTTCTTGTATTCTAAATTCAAATTGTCCTTTTTTGATTGTTGTTCCCCACTTTTCACTGCTCTCATTTTTACTTTATAGTACAATAAAAACCCTGAGATATTTTTCTTTTGTTTCTTTTTTTCCTTCTTTTTCACAGAAACTATTGTCTACCTATTGTATCTCCTTCACCTAGAATTTTTTAGTTTTTTTTTAACCCAACAGTACATCAATTAAATTTCACTTCATTAGATTTTTTTTACTATTAAGACCTTAATCTTATGCTTAATGATTATGTGGAGGCAAACCTAGATTCACTCTGGGACAAAGAAAAAGTTATAAGGATTCCACAAATTGAAAATAATTCAAATATTGGTCCAATTAAAAACTGTGTGACTGTTATCTAAGGAGTTTTTAAGCCAAGTTTGTAGAGACTTATGTACATATCATCCCCAAAATGCTAATTCACTGACGCATAAAATCTGTTAAACATCCATCTACTGAATAGGAGAAAGGTTAAGATCTTTGACAGTGGAGCATGTGACAAATAAACATTAATGCTTGAAGTGCTAGATTATTATTAGTTTTCTTCAGTGTTCTGGTAAATGTTTGATAATTGGCTCTCCAAAAATAGATAACATTAAAGTTTATGTTTTTAATTTAACCTCATATTAACATTTTATCTATCACTTTCTTATGTCCACACAATAAGTAAAACAAAAGGTGAAATGCTGATTTGTAATTTGCATAATTGCAAAGTGTTAATGCTCACACTAAAAATTTAGCAACTGAGGAAGCTGGTATTATCTGTTCCTGCACACATCTGGATTCAGTTCTTCCTTTGAACCCACTGTGATCTTTTAAGTTCTTTATTAATCGCTTGTTGACTAGTTTTCATAAGCTTTGTGTCATTCTCATATTTAGTGAAACAGCTATCTATACTTGGACTCAGACTACTATTTTAAAATGTTTTCTATTATAGGACCAAGAAAACTCTTGGAATTCTCCCCTTGAGTCTTTAATGAAAGCTTATCATTTTTTTAGCCACTCAATCAAATATGAAACTAATTGTGCCTTCACCTGGTCGACATTTCTTCATCTTGTTCACAAAGGTGGGATAAAATTTTTGTCAAATGCTTTGATAATATCAAAACATACTTTTGTTTTAGCTGTCTAATAGTCTGTTACAGAAAGGAAATGAGGTTAGTCTGGCATGACATATTCTTTATGAAGCCATGCTGACTCAATAATAACTACTTCCCATAATAAATGATCATGAAATTTTGCCAGGAATCAAAATCAAACTCACCAGCATAATACTTGAAAAACTCCTTTCTCTCCAACTTTTCAAAATTAAGTCCTGATTTCTCTCTATCTAGTTCGCAATCCCAGTTTTAGTCACCTGTAAAGAAAGAGTTCATATTGGGCATTTGTGGCAGACAGCAGTCAGAGATTGTTCTACCACTCATACGTAGGCTTATACCATTTATATATACACATATATACAGACATGTATATATACATGTATATAGATATACATACATATGTGTGTGCATGTATGTGTATATTTATGTGAGAGCCAAAAAACTTAGGTTCTGACTTCGTCTTGATTCTTCTAATCTTCTAATTAGAAGTTTGGTTCTAATTAAGTCCATGATTATTATCTGCTTTGTACATATAGTTCTCGTGTTTCAGGATCATGATTTTTCACAAACCTTAAATGATCTTGTAGGGAAAAAATAAGCAATTTCGCAAATGGGATTTTATTATACTTAAAGATTTTCCAAGAATCTCCCACTTTTTGTAGACAGATTTTTTTTTCTTATACAGGTCATTGCTATTGCTGAAAACTTTACAAGCCCCATAATGACCTGTGTTAGATACTTTCCTGAAATGGAAGCAAACTGCTTTTATGTCTTCAATTTATAAAAGCATAAAATGTGTTGGGGAGCCCATCAAAATGTGTTTGGTTAGTGAGAACATAACGGGCTCTTCTTTCACTTGTAAGGACTCAGAGAAATGCCATTAGAACTCTGCAAACTTTCCTATAATAGAGATAACCTATAAAGTGAAAGAAAAGGAACAGAACAATTGCCAGTCCCTAAGTCATCTTGTGTTGCTGGGTACAAGATGTGTGCTTGTACTCCTTTGAATTTTTAGATTAGTTTAAAATGAGTTTTTTAAATGAAAATCCAACTGTTTGCCTTACAACACCTTGAATTTGATCCAAGTGAATTATGTATTCAATGGAATTCAGAAGAATGTGCAGAGTGTGTTAGGATAATTAAATGAATGTCACTTTACTATTTAATAAACATAGTAAAATTGTTTCATGAGGACTAGAACTAATGGACATTAAAATGATTCAGTGGTTTTATTTTTCAGATTTATCCATTTTAATGTTTTATTTCATAGCAATAAAGGGATCTTGGGGAAGGGAGCTGAGTTCTGGGCTAGTAGTAAGGAAAATGTGGATTCTAACCCTACTATCAACTAGTTCTTTAATTGTGGACAAGACACTTAAGTGACTCAAACAACTTTCAGAGTCTCATTTAACAAAGCATAGATTATTTGTCCCTATGTGGTAAAAACTCTTAAGATGGGAATTCATCATATTTTTGAAATTATAGATCATGAACTTTCCAACAGAAGTCAAGATGAATCCTGTACAATATATATCTTTGCATTAATTCCTAATGAAGTTGGTTAGAGTTTCTCAGGTATGCCTAAGTAAATTTATCACTGTTTTACCTTTTTAAAAACACTTTTCAATGGTTTTAAAAGAACTGTCTTCCTTTTGATCCAGCCATACCACTGCAGAGTCTTTAACCCAAAGAAATGATAAGGAAAAAAAAAGACTTGTACAAACATATTTATAGCCCCACTCTTTGTAGTGGCAAAAAATTGGAAAATGAAGGGATGGCCTTCAATTTGGGAATGGCTGAACAAATTGTGGCATCTGTTGGTGATGGAATACTCTTGTGCTGAAAAGAATAATAAACTGGAGGAATTCCATGTGAACTGGAATGACCTCCAGGAATTGATGCAGAGCAAAAGGAACAGAACCAGGATAACCTTATACACAGAGACTGATACACTGTGGCACAATTGAATATAATGGACTCTTCTACTAGCAGGAATGCAATTTCTGAGGAACTTATGAGAAAGAGAATTTCTGAGGAACTTATGAGAAAGAACACTATCCACATCCAGAGAAAGAACTGTGGGAGCAGACACACAGAAGAAAAACAACTGCTCGATCACATGGGTTGATGGGGACATGATTGGAGATGTAAACTCTAAGGGATCACCCTAATGAAAATATTAATAATGTGGAAATAGGTCTTGATCAATGATACATGTAAAACCCAGTGGAATTACTCATTGGCTATAGGGCTGGAGTGGTAGGGGGAAATGGAGGGAAACAACATGAATCATGTAACCATGGAAAAATCTTCAAAATTAAACAATTAGGGAGCAGCTGGGTAGCTCAGTGGATTGTGAGTCAGGCCTAGAGACTGGAGGTCCTAGGTTCAAATTCGGCCTCAGACACTTCCCAGCTCTGTGACCCTGGGCAAGTCACTTGACCCCCATTGCCTACCCTTACCACTCTTCCACCTATAAGTCAATACACAAAAGTTAAGGGTTTAAAAAAATTAAAAAAAAATTAAACAATTAAATAAAATTTTTCAATTAAAAAATTAAACATAATAAAAACACTTTTCATTTGGTAGGGTGATTATGATGTGGCTTTATAATTTGTGTTATTTTATTGCTATTATACAAAGCTTAATATCAATGCTATCCAAAAGTTTGGAAAGCCTGCATGTGTGTTTGGGATGACTAGAAGGAAAGAAATGATTGGGAGAAATTTGAGGGGGATAAAGAAGAGGAAATAGTTGAGTATTATATATTTTATATTTACTTTCTAAATTATATCTAAACAACAATTTTAACATGAGTTTTTAAAAAATATATTTAGATTTTGACATAGGGGTGGAGCTAAAATTTCTGAGAAGGTACACAGACCCACCATTCTCTACCAATTCTGCAAAAAAAAGGATAATACCCCCAAATGAATTCTGGAGCAGAATAACACATAAAAAGCCAGGGCGAGATAAATTTTCAGACTCAAATAATTAAGACTTGCATGAAAGATCTAGTGTACTTGTGTAGAGGTGGAGCACAAAGGAGTATCCCAAAGCAGGCACCATGATGGTAACATGCCTTGGGTGCAGCTAAATCAGCAACAAAAGCTTGTGGAATTCTCAGTCATGGACTGTAAGAGGAGTGGGGTCAGACATCTACAAGTATCTCTTTGCTGACTCTGGGTACAGAACTGTTGTCACATTGATCAGATATAAATCAAAGTTGCAGTTGAGAGACACAATGAATTAAGTTAAAATGTTAATGTTTCTTTATGATAAAATAATGCTTATACCTTCTAAGTACGTTGTTATTATGAGGGCAATTAAAAGTATACATAGAGCGAATGGTTGTATTTATTAATGAGATCATTAAAATATAAATTAGAGGGTGAGAAAGGGAGATGCCATGGGAGAAAGGGGAATGTATAAGAAAGTTATTTCACATAAAAAGGTGAAAAAGGAAGTGCTTTCATAATAGAGGAGGTGATGGGGGATGGCAGGCAAAATTTGAACCCTACTCTCCTCAGAATTGGCTCATAGATGGGGGCAGCTGGGTAGCTCAGTGGATTGAGAGCTAAGCCTAGAGACAGGAGGTTCTAGGTTCAAATCTGGCCTCAGACACTTCCTACTTGTGTGACCCTGGGCAAGTCACTTAACCCCTATTGCCTAGCTCTTACCTCTCTTCTACCTTGGAGTCAATACACAGTTTTGACTCCAAGCTGGAAGGTAAGGGTTACAAAAAAAGAATTGTCTCATAGAAGGAATAGCATATACATTCAACTGAGTATAGAAATCTATCTTACCCTATATGGAAGTAGGAGGGGAAGGGATTAAGAGAACAGAACTGAGATAGAAGGGAGGGTGCATTGAGGAAGGTAATAATCAGAAGCAGAACATACTTTTGAGGAAAGAGAGTAAAAAGACAAAGCAAGAAGGATAAATGAGAATGAGAATAAGGTGGCTGGAAATACACACTTAGTAATTGAAATTGGGAATATGAATGGGATGAACTCACCCACAAAATGGAAATAGATAGCAAAATGATTTAAATATCAGAATTCAAAAATGCAATATTTACAAGAAGTCTATTTGAAAGAGAGACATGCACAGCATAAAAATAAAGGGTTGGAGCATAATCTGTTATGCTTCAAGTAAGGTTAAAAAAGCAGAAGTAACTATCAAGATTTTAGACAAAGCACAAGCAAGAATTAATGCATTTAAAAGAGATAAACAGGGAAAATACATTTTGCTAAGTGTTATCACAGACAACATATTAATATCAATACTAATTTCACGTGCTCCAAATGCCATAGCATCTCTATTCTTTTTTTTGACTAGGGAAAAAATACCATGAAAGAAATAAGGGACAGAATGTTTCAATTTGCAAAAAAGATTCTATCAGTTCCTTCTATGTAGTGGATATCCTTTTTTGTCATGAGTTTCTTGGAGCTGTTCTGTTCCTTGGTTTGTTCATAATAGTTAATCATCATACATTATTGTTCTTACTATGTACAACATTCTCTTTGTTCTGTTCACTTCACTTTGCACCATGTCATATGTCTTCTCGATTTTTGGGGGATCATCTTGTTTATCATTTCTTATGACATAATAGTATTCCATTAAAAGCATATACCACACTTTGTTTAGACATTAACCACAGGATGGACATCCCTCTAGTTTCCAGTTCTTTTCCAACACAAAAAGAGCAGCTATAAATATATTGTATAGGAAGATTCTTTTCCTCTATCTTTAATATCTTTGGGCTCTTTGGGATACAGACATAGTAGTGTTCTTGTTGGATTAAAGAGTATGTATAGTTTTATAGCCCTTTGGGTACCATCCAGATTCTTAAAGAAAAAGTTAAATGAGTTAAAGTAGGAAATAGATAGCAAAATTATACTATTGGAGCACCTCAACTTTCCTTCTTGGAACTAGATAAAATTAAATAAACAAAAGATTTTAAGGAGATAAATATATATTTTTGAAAAGTTAAATGTGTTAGATATCTGATGGAAAATGGAATAGGAATAGAAAGGGATATTTTCATTTGTATGTGATACCATCACAAAAAATGGACATAAATTACGACATAAAACCAACATCAGAAATTTTTAAAAAGATATTTTATTTTCCAATTTCATATAACAATTTTCAGTATATGTTTTCTGAAATTATAACACCCAAAGTATCTCCTTCCCACTGTTCTCCCCCTACCCCACCTTGGAGATGTTGGAGATGGTTAGCTATATATATCTATATATCTATATCTATATCTATATCTATATCTATATCTATATCTATATATATATGTGTGTGTGTGTGTGTGTGTAAAATCGTGCAGGACATACTTCCATATTTGTCATTATTGTAAGAGAATACTTATATAAAACCTAAACCCCAAAATAAAAACAAAATTAAGTAATGATAAAAATTATGTGCTTTGGTCTGCATTCTTACTCCAATAATTCTTTCTCTGCAGTTGGATCTTTGTCTTCAGAATTGTCCTGGATCATTGTATTGTGGAGAGTAGGTAAGTTTTTCACAGTTGCTCATCATGCAATATTGTTGGTACTGGTACAATATTCTCCTGGTTCTGGTTTGCATCAATTCATGTAGGTCTTTCCAGATTTTTCTTAAATCATCCTGTTCATCCATTTATTATATTACAATAGTGTTCCATCGCTATCATATACCACAATTTATTCAGCCATTCCCCATTTGATGGATTTCTCAATTTCCAATTTTTTACCACCACAAAAAGAGCTGCTATAAATATTTTTGTACAAGTAGGTCCATTCTTCTTTCTTTTATCTTTTGGATATAGAACTAGTAGTAGTATTATAGGATGAAAGGATATGCACAGTTTTTTTAGCTCATTGGGCAAAGTTCCAAATTTCCCTCCAGAATGGTTAGATTAGTTTATGCTATTGGGTGCCAATTTTGCCACATTCTCTCCAATATCTATCACTTTCCTTTCTTGTCAGAATGGCCAAATTGATAGGTGTGAGTTGGTACCTAAGAGTTGTTTTAATTTGCATTTCTCTAATCAAGAGCGATTTAGAACATTTTTTCATATGATTTTGATGGATTTGGTTTCTTTGAAAACAGATCGTTCATATCCTTGGACCATTTGTTAATTGAGAATGAGATAAAAACTTGACTTTGTTCTCTATAAATTTGAAAATTAAACCTTTATCACAGAAGTTTGCTAAAATTTTTTTTGCTAGTTTGTTATATCCATTTCACTTTTGGTCATGTTGGTTTTGTTTGTACAAAATCCTTTTAATTTAATAAAACAAACATTTAATTTTACTTCTTGTAATTCTTTCTATCTTTTGTTTGGTCATAAAACTTCCCTTCTCTATAGTTCTTCCAATTAAAGTATTCTATATTCCCCAAATTTAACTTGCTAAATTTCTTAATTATTTCAACAAGTTTTTTTAGTTGAGCTTCTAGGAATCTCTAAGAATAACAATATCATCTACAAAGAGTGATGAATTAGTTTCCTCAATGAATACTTTAATTTCTTGGATTTCTTTTTCTTCTCTTGTTGCTAAAACTGTATGGATATATGAAGGTACCATTGACAAATTATATGTTTCCATTTAGCACTTGCTTTGTCACTTCTATATCTCTCTATCCCCTTCCTTCTATTTTTTTCTCTCAATCTCAGAACCATGGAAATCAGCACAAAGTGCCCACATCAAAACTAGTATTTCTAATACAATATTAAATAATAATGGTGATAATGGGCATCATTGTTTCACCCCTCATCTTATTGATTCAAAATAATTCTGAAGGACTTATAATGAAAAATACTATCTATCTCCACAGAGAGAACTAATGAAGTATGAGTACAATTTGGCACATATTTTTTCACTTTATTTTTCATGCCTTTTTTGTATCTTGCCCTATATGGAAATATGTTTTGCATGATTCCACATGTATAATTGATATCACATTTCTTGCCTTCTCAATGGGTGGTGAAAAACAGCACTAAGGGAGAATTATTTGGATTCAATTTGGACTTAATTTGTCTGGCCCAACCATGTGGGTAGCTGCCCCCCCGGCCACCTAATTGTGAAATGGACCAGCACCCATGGGGAATCTAGGACCTGATGGAGCAGAAGTAATTTGGCTAGGGACTCTTTAAGTTAGATAAGCTGGAAACTTCATTGATCTTTGTATTTCTCTTTACTAAAAACTACTTATGAATTTAGTATAAAGCATAAAATCTCCAAGATTAATTTTATTCATAACAATTGCATATTTCTATGTTCATCATGTTGTGAAAGAAGATATATATTGCTTATAATAGAGAAAATTAATGGAGAAAATAAAGTGAGGAATGGAATGCTTTAATGTTAATCAGACTTCATCAGTTTCTTCTGTAGCACTGGATAAACAGTTTCATAATGAATCCCTTGGATTTGTTCTGGATCTTTGCATTGCTGATAATAGTTTAATCATTTATAGTTAATCGTTATATTTTATTGCTGTTGCTGTGTACACTGTTCTACTGGTTCTGCTCACTTCACTTTGCATCACTTTATATGTCTTTCCAGGTTTGCTTGTGATCATCTAGTTTATCATTTCTAATGGCACAATCGTATTCCTTTTTAATCAGATTGAGATCATGCAAAGTGTTTCGCAACCACCAGCTAGACATTGATCATTGAGCTAGATTCTTTGGATGTAAAGATAAGAATGAAACAGTTTCTGCCCTCAAGAAACTTTATATTCAATTAGACAATTATATTAGAAAAAATATAAATATGTGAAAATAAAATGATGATATGAGTTAGATAACAAAACAGAAAAACACATCACAAGGTATCTGATAACAAATTGGCAAGTGAATGGAATAGATAATAAATAATAAGAATTCAAAAATTTTCTTTATGATTTCTGCTTTGGCTGATTATGTGGTTTTTGCCTAAAATACACAAATATCCATATTTTTTAAAATTTTTCTTTTAAATAGTTGATTATTAATGGTAGAAGCAGTGACAGAAAGTGGAAAGAGTTCTTAATGTTTCAGTGCTTAAAAGTAGCTACCATGAAATGAGTATTCAGTAAAATTTAAAAAATCAACTGACTTAAAACTAGAAGGGACCTTGTAGATTAAAAAATTGTAAATTCCTTATGTTATAGATTAGGAAACCATGACCCAAAGACATTAAGTGATTTGCCCAAGGACACACAGGCAATTAATGGAAGAGAGATTTGTTTTCAAGCTCTCTGAATGACTACTCTGCCACTTACTGACATTATGACCTTGGGCAGATCTCTTTATTTTTCTTGACTTCATTTTCCTCAATTGTAAAATGAAATTAATTAGATGATCTCTTTCACTTTTAGATAGTATGAGCACGAATTTATTTTTTATAAAAATTATTGCTTTGAATTCAAAGACTTTACCCCAAATATGTGTGGGTGTGCCTTGGTGCAAAAGGAACTTTATAAGTTAATAAGTTTGATACCTGAATGGATTCCACAACTAAGAGTTCTAAAGAACAATTCCTGTTTTACTTTATTCACTTCTGCTTTATAGAGTTAGGATTTTTTCCTATATTATAAACAACAATAACCTCATATTTTTATATTCTTTAAAATGTATAATTGATAGAGTTGTGATCTGAACCATCCATTTTGGAGAGCAATCTGGAACTATGTGCAGAGGACTTTAAAAGTGTGCATACCCTTTGATTTAGCAATACCTGTACTATGTCTGTATTTTTTTTTAAAAATGTATGTCTGATTGTTTTTTTTAAACGGTGGTCAGGGGAAAGATCAATTTGTACAATAATATTTATTTGTAACTTTTTTCTGGCAGCAAAGATTGGAAATATTTTCAATCTGAAGGCTGAAGAAGTCATAATATATGATGGTAATGGAATACTGTCAGTCTATAAAAAAAGGATGAGTAGGATGATTGTAGAAAAACCTGGAAAGATTTGCATGTACCAATATGAAATAAAGTGAGTATGACTTGAAGAACATCGTAACCCAGTAACAACAGTTATGATGAACAACTGTGAATGATCTGGTTTTTCTCAGCAATACAGCGATCCAAGACAACCCCGGTGACTCCTAATGAGTCATGACTGCTTTTAGAGAAAGATTTAAGGTTGTAAAAATACAGATCAAACAAGGTATATATATTTCACTTTCTTCCTTCTCCTTTTTTTGTTTGAGGTGCCTTCTGAAAAATGACTAATATGGAAAATATTTTACATGATTGCCCATGTAAAACCTATATCAGATTGTTTATCATTTAAGAGGGGGAAGGATAAGCAAGAAGGGATGAGGGAGGAAGAGTGGGGAGTAAAGAGAAATTTGCAACTCAACATTTTAAAAAATGAATTTTTAAAAATGTTTTTGCATGTAATTAGGGAAAAACAAAATGTTTAAAAATATGTACAATTCCCATTATTTATAATGATCCTTAAAGTTAGATAATAATACTAATCATTTATTAAGCACTTTAAAATATAAGTATTTTGGTAGCTTACTTAATTTGTGTGTGTAATTTGTGAATATATGACTAGAAGATATAGTCATTATTTTCCCATTTTTACATATGTGGAAATTGAGGGGTTAAATCAGTGATTCCCAAAGTGGGCACCACTGCCCACTGGTGGGTGCTGCAGCGATCCAGGGGAGGTGGTGATGGCCACAGGTGCATTTATCTTTCCTATTAATTCTATTAAAGTTTTTTAAAAAATTAATTTCCAAGGGGCTAAGTAATATTTTTTTCTGGAAAGGGGGTGGTAGGCCAAAAAAGTTTGGGAACCACTGGGTTAAATGAATTGTCCATGGTCTTCAATGTAGTATGTGTAGAAATCAGGATTCAAAATTTAAACAAATAACAAGCTAAACCATGTTGTCATGTGTGACATATTGCATTTAATACAGGTCCAAAATCAGTTGCTCAATTCTCATCAAAATTCAATTCACAAGATGAAATGATTAATACCTTCTCCTCAAAATTCCAATTATTAAAAGGATAAGCTAATGTTCTATTACTAATTATTTTAATTCAATTCAATCCTTCTTTTAAAAAATAGTTTGTATATATATATATACAAACTCACACCTGCTTATAATTTCATTTGTCCTTATATTACTCCTACTCATTTAATAGTGAGATTCATTTTCAGTTGTCAGATAAAGAAGGATCTTTCTTAAAATTCCTCCCTATCCATAGGATAATAGATCTAGAACTGGAAAAGAATTTAGAAGGCATCCAGCTATCTTCTTTTATTTTATGGAAGTGGAAACTAACACCCTGAAAAGTGACTTATTTAAGTTTATACAGGAGGTAGTAAAGAAGTAGAGCCAAAGTTCAAACCCATGTATTCCCTCTAAATCTATCACTCTCCACCATGCCACTGTTGCCTGCTTCATCACCTCTTTCTGTGCAACCATAGGGATGAAATAGAAAGACAATCCATAGCAAGAAAGAAGTCAAGTGGATTAAATTAGTCATGGATTGTCTTCATTTCTATCCTCATCATTAATAGCAGCTAACATTTGTGCAGCACTTTAAGGATGGTAAAGTACTTTAAAAACATTATCTCATTTGATCCCCAAAGCAGTATTGAGGTAGGTTCTATTGTTTTCTCCATTTTACAGATGAAAACAAAGCAAAAGTGAGAAGCTAAAAAAAAATCAAGTGATTTACCCAGAGTCAAACACCTAATGTCCCCAAGACTAAAGGATAAGCTACATATTAATAGAAAAAAGAGTTGGTGACATTTGCATCTCTTTTAAGGACTCAATGATTCCACTAACATTTTGGTGGTTTAAAAAAATCTGTGGTTAATCAGTTTATGCCTACTTGACTTTCAACCTCTGGGCAGTAGCCAGCATTCTCCATATCCTCAATATATCTTTCGGAAGTCAGATTTATATGTTCCTTCAATATGCCTATTTTCATTATTAGTTCTATTGTTTGAATCTAGACTGGGTCACAGTGAATACAAGTATAACTACCATCTGGCAGCTGTGTGACAGCCTGTGTGAAATGAGTTGTTCATAGTATTCTAGTTCTTAGTGGACAGATGGCCACATCAAAGAAACGACCATGACGATTGTAACTAATTGGTATCCTTGCTGGCAGTCTCAGCTGAGAGACCAAGGATTAAGTGGATGCTGAGAATGAACTCCCTCATCACCCCTGAGGTAGAAATTAGATGTTCATTGACTTTGCAGAAAGGTGAAAAAATTATCTCGAGTGAGTATTATTTGTTGTAAATAATAATAATCATAATCACAATAATAAAAACTGTTCTTCATCTTGTTCAAATGGCCAATTACATTCCTGTTTATGACGAATGTAATTATGAAAATAAATTGTTTCTTCAAGTCTTTTAGAGTATGTTTTATTGGTTTATCTATAAAATTTCTCAAATTTAAAATATTTTCTCTACCTTAAAGCCTGACTTGTTTTCATTATCTTAAAAATTAATCATTGAAATTAATAAATGGATTAAAATAATTGCTTAGACACAGTGAGGGGTAATAGATAGATTTCTTCACCTGGAGTCCGGAAGACCTGGGCTCAAATTCCTCTTTTGGCCCTTGTCTGACCATGGGCCGGTATTTAAGCAACTTTGAGCCTAAGTCAAATCTCTTGGACTTTAAATTACAGTTATATGTTGTGATCTACAAGGGTGCAGGGAGTTCCCTGATGGATGAAATTAAGAGTTTGACAAATTTGTTTTGACATAATTCACTACAAAATAACTTCATTCCATTAAACATTCAAATAAAGAACACAAAACAACATCTTGAGTATGGAGTCAGATGACCTGAGTTGGTGTCCTCATTAAAATATTTACTATATTTATAGCTTTTGGGGCTTGTTTCCTTATTTGTAAAATGAGCATAACACATTATTTACCTCAGTAGACTGATGTGGAAGAGAAAGTTCTTTTTTACATTGTGAATTACTGTGTATATATTTTGTGTTATTATGTTATTATGAGTAATTATGAGTAAGGGGGGGAAAGAATGGTGCCCTTTCTTCTTTAAAGTATCCTTGTAAGATGGGTATAATAATCCTTGTGATAGAAAATTTAGTTGGTTATCTTCTAAGTGATTTTCTTCCTGTAGTTCTCTTAAGAACACTAAATCACATTCAGTGTATAAGTCTTCTGTCATCACAATTCCTGTCTAAAGTCATTTGTCCTAGTAAAGTGTCAACCCATCTATTTTTAATTTAGTATTTTTCCCAAAGAAGGCATTTTCTAGATAGCTCCAGTAACTGTTTCCATATAACAAATGATTATGGATCTAAATTTTATGAGGTATTTTATAATTAGAATGCTTATTTTTTCTTAGAAAAAAAAAACATTTAACAACCCAATTATGACAAAGAATAAATAGTGCTTCTGTACTTAGAAGGAGCAAAATTTAGTATAAATTTTAAATTATTATTGCTTTTCTACCTTAACATATATTTTTTTCTCTTCTGAGCTCTCTCACATTCCTATTTGTTGTTGTTGTCATTGTTATTGTGTGTGTGTTTATGTGTGTATGTATTTCAGTAGAGGTACAGGTGAACTTCCTGTAGGATCCCTACTGGGAAAAATGAGAAATTATGTTAATGGTTCTGTAAAAGGCTTCAACTAGATCAATGTATGGAAAGTTAAGCCAGCTCTCACAAAGAATTTACAAAGGATACTAATTAAACCCATTAACACATCGAACTCGCTGTTAAATAATAAAACATTTAGGAGGTGTGACCCAACAAACCCTTTTAGAGAGAACAGCTAAAAGCAGGGAATAATGAGTGTTTACCTTGTGATTTTTTTTTTGAATAAGAGCTACAAAATTTAAAGGGCCAGGCTAGCACACAAAGAACATCTAGTCCCTGAAATGATGGCATTTCTAGACATAAACTTTTAAGTTTCATTATTAGGAACATTATGATGTCTTGAGTTCTTAACAAGTACACAGTGTTACCTGTTTTGTAACTCTATTCACTCCCTTTCCTCAAAGTAAAAACAATTATAGACATATTGATAACGTGACTAATAATGTTAGGCATTTAACGAGGCGTGGGGAAAAGAAATCATCATAAGGTCTAGACTGTGTATAGAGAAAAAAACTCAGTCCAAAAACAAACAGCAACAGCTTGCATCCCAGGGAAGAACAGGGATTCACTTATCCCTTCTAGCCTAATCTGAAGCCTTTAGAGAATAATAAGGACATGAAGATAAGACCAAAGGGAATCCCACATTTTTGTTACTTTGAACCAGTGGAGATTCCCAGTTGACTTGTGGTTACTGAACTCAGCAGTAATTAAATATTGCTGAGGTCAGAAATTTGTAGGATTGAGAGTAGGGGGATAGCAATCAAACTTTTCCCAGGATCAGACCACTTTTAGAGCTCTATGAGTTTGTAGGTCCATGGCCTCTGTTGTCCCTAGAATACTAGAAGAGTACAAGACTATTTATCCTAAAAAAGTGAATAAGGGACTAGCCCTTTTTCCCCTCCAGAAGTGTACAGAGCTTGTTCTAAGATGCTAGAAGAAGGAATATGTTTGAAGAAGGAACAAATTTTAAAAATATGTCACACAACAATAACAAGAAAAAAACCTCTAGCATATCTATGAGCAAAATCTCAAAGAAAATAAAAGTTCAAGCTTATATTCAATTAGAATTTATGGAAGAAATGAAGAGTTTTCATTTCAACATATTTTAACAATGAAATGAGAGAGCTAGAGGGAAAAAAGAAAATAAATTAGAGCTTTGGAAGAAAGAATTTGAAAGGGAATTAACAGCTTGCCACAAGAAACTCAAAGCCTTGCTCATGAAAAATATTTCCTAAAAATGAGAATGAACTAAATAATTTAATGTAAGAAAATAAATGTTAAGACAATGTCAATTTTTTTAAAGTGGAAAACAAATGTAACAGATCTCACAGCAAAAATAACTGCCTTAGAAAATAGATCAAAGAGAGAAAAGTTATATTTTTGAATATTTTTGAAAGCCACAAGCAGAAAAACTACCTAGATAGGAAATTTTGGGAAATCTTAAAAATAAACTGGTACATCAGTTAGAACAAAGAAACAACTTAGAAATAGACTCCACTGGTTACTTCATGAAAGAAACCTGGAAATGAATGCACCCCATCCCAGAACATTTTGGACAAAATCCAGTGTCAGATCAACAAATTCAGACCAATGTAAAAAAGCAAATCACCACAGAATACAACATTTGGGTGCAGATCTCTTCCTCATTTCTTGTGGATTAGTGAAGTAGAAGAGCCTAGGGCAGTGATAGGCAAACTATTCCCCATGGGCTAGATCCAAGCCATAGTTTTCTCATCACTGCCTTAAGCAATTCTGTAATCACCATATCTGGATGTGGGGGCATAGTGATCACTGGTCTAGAGATTTACAAAGCTAACAGTTAGCTCCTGTATCCTTCCTTTGGTTACAGTGCCCTAGTATATCCCTGTGGTTTTATCTGGTCCCAGGGAAAGCACTGTCTTTTCCTTTTTCAATCTCAGGGTACTATCAATTAATAAACATATATTAAGGACCTACTAAGTGCCAGGCACTTTGCTAAATCTCAGAGATAAAAAAAGCTCCCGCCCTCAAGGAACTTACAATCTAATGTGAGAGACAATATGGAAACAAATATATACAAAACAAGCTATTCATAGGACAAAAAAGAAATTATTAACATACGTAATGTACTAGAATTAAAAGAGGTTAGGTAAGGTTTCCTGTAGAAAGTGGGAATTTTGTTGGGATTTTAAGGAATCCAGGTAGTCTAGTAAAATGAGAAGAGAAGGAAATGTTCCCAGCATGGGTCAACGAGATAGAGTCTCTGGAGCTGAATGATGGAATGGAATAGCCAAGAGATAACCCCACATATTTATTCTATTATCACGTCTAATAATATCTAATTTCATATTTCTTGAATATTTTCTCACTCTTCACTCACACACTCACATGGCCATTATGGTGCTGTGAGCACTCATTACCAAATGTCAGTTGCAACAGCCCTCTGGTTGCTCTCCCTGCCTAATAATTAAATACCCTCCATTCAGTTACTGAAAGATTCTTCCTAAAGCATGAAGCTCCTCCTGGCACTGTTAGTATGAAGTGATATTCTGTTCTGGAGAATCTTCCATAAGAAAAAGTGTAAGAATTAAAATTAAAGTTGAATGCTTCAAATATTATTTTTTTAAAGTTTATTATCTGACAAAATGGACTAAGTTTTCTATCTGCTCAAAATGCCCATTCCACAAAAGCCACCAACAGGAAGGAAAAGAAAGCTAGACATGGAACTCCACCCAATTTATATCCTGTCTACATCAGCATTTAATTACAGGAAGTGAGTAGTGTGCTGGGAATGGTAGTTTTGCTGGAGATCATAGTTTTTAGGGTAATAGATTAAAATTACACAATCCCCCCTGAGATCCTTTAGAAGACTAGTCTCCCTAATGGACCTTATAAACATAATCAACTAATTAATTATAATAATTTGGAGATAAAAGGGAAAGAGAACAAAACCAATGATTGCTATGTGCATTGACAAAAAGCCAATTAGGGGGCAGTCCCATTTGGCATAAGAATATATATACAAAATAAATGTGTTACAACCCCCCACAGTTCAGTTGAACTACAACCCAAAGTTTATTCTGGATCTTTCAGTGCAGTGTGAGGTTTCATTTCCATGGTACCTTCTATAAGCAGTTCACTTCCTGGATTCTGGGAGGTAGCAAGTTTCTTACCCTACAATTACTCTCAAACAAGAAAAACTTTTGTAAAACTAGAATTTTATGACAATTATTCAATCCCCCCACCCTGAGGAGGGTGTTGACAAACACGTGGATCAACTCAGGTAGCCACTGAAGCTCATGGTTTTAAATCTTGGCTGAAATCCATTTAGGGGTGCCACAACATTTAATAATGGATTCTGAAAGGCTTAAAATCCATCACCAAACTCTTTAAGGTTCCTTCCCCTCCTCAGTATCATTATCCATCATTTTGGTCACATCTCTGGCATCTACCATAGTGAGAGAGAATTCCACACTGAACATGGTGTGTAGGAAACCCATATTGCATGTATTATAGAAACTGAGCAGGCCAGAATGACAAGGGGGTGCAGGGAGATGAATCTCTCCTCTGAATCTCAGGCAAGCTAATTGTAAGGACCACTGCACCCAAGAATGGTAGGAAGAAAAAACATCCTAAAACTGGAGCTCTTTGAAATTGGCAATTCACTGCTCTTTCATAGAGCAGGCCATGTTGCAATTCTACTTCCTGTTTGGAATAGTAACCTTCCTTCCCCTTCCCCCTAGGGGTAAAATGCCAGGGAGCAGCTTGCTTCCCCTGCCAGGTGGACAGGGAAGTTAATAGGGATTGTCTAAGGGAAACACCTGGGCTTCCAAGGCAAGCAGCGAGCAAGGACTCAGATGTTGGCAATGTAAGGGAAAGTTTTATACTTTCCAATCCTCAGAAGAGCTGCTCCAATCAGCAGCAGCAGCAACAGGAGCAGTAGAAGGAACAGGAAGAGAAGGATGGGCAGAAGCAGGTCGCTGGGACAACCTAGGGAGTTAGCAACAGGAAGTAGGATCTCCAGCAACAGGCAACAGCTGAGAATTCTGGGGGGTAGGGTAGGGGAGGCATGAAAAGCCTTGGCAGGAAAATTGTGGTTTCTTTTCAAACTAATCTACTCAGAGAGAATTAAGAGTTCCTGAATTCCACTTCTGATCATCATAAATTTAAGATTTAAATTAATGTTCAATATTTCAAGTATTATATTTTATAAAGTTTATTATCTGACAAAATAGAACCACGTGACTAAGTTTTCTACCTGCTCAAAATCCCTGCTCCACCAAAGCCACCAACAGGAAGGAAAAAACAGCTAGACATGGAACCCCACCCAATTTATATTCTATCTATATCAGCACATAATGACAGGAAGTGAGTAGTGTGCTGGGAATAGTAGTTTTACTGGGGATCATAGTTTTTAGGGTAACTGATTCAAATTGCACAGTAGGAACTACAAAAAGTCTTTTTCTGGAGGGCAAGATGGACTGCCTAGAGTAGCAAAAGGCTGGTCCTGGGCAGGTACAAGAACCACTCGTGGAGGGTAGACCAGAGCTACAGGAGTGGCGTAGAAAGGATATCCTGCAATGATATCTGTGAATGGACAAAAAAAAGAGATAACTTGGCAAGAGAAGCTTCAGAAGCAGTATTATGAGGAATAGGAGGTCATTGTTGCGAGGTGCCAGTGGCAGTTAAGGGAGAAAAGTATAGGAGATTCAGCATAGTAGGATGGCTGGAAGAGGAAAATCTTTTATGAGAACTTCTGGGCAGTTTCTGGTACTCAAAATATGGCTCTTGATAAAACACAATGCTTTCTTGTGTTCCTCAAGTTTGCTGAGACTTGGGAATGGCTAAAAAGAGAGGTCTCTATTTATTTACCTTTACAAAACTAACTCCCCACACTTTAGGTCAGGAATGTGGGAAGTTTAGCCCTGCAGTGGCTGCAGAGTGATGGCTTCAGATACCACATCCTTCTGGCTTATATCCTCAGATGAAGTGGCTTACAACAATCTGGTAGGTAAAGAAAAAAAATTCTTTAGGTAGTAAACATGAAAGATGAAGACAGTTGATAACAGGTGAACAGATGCTGCCAGTATTAGTCCTCAATCATGCTCTCAATAATGAAGTCGTCTATAATCTTAATATAGTTTAAATACACAAAGGTCATTTTGCTAAGTGGGACAGAGGAAAGGAAAGCTTGTATCTTTACTAAGAACTTCATTTAGACTCTCATAAACAGAAATGAGTTCCTGTCTAGAAATACGAGTCCCATACTCACATGCCCCAAACCTATATGGTTATTCAGATGGCCTTTCTGGGGATGATGATAACTCTTCCGAAAATTCTCTCTGGGAGAGACTAGGTGGAAAGGCTGAAGGTGAAGATGAGCCAGATGGATTATCAAGGTAACTGATATTATACTTAACAGAGTCACAATGGGAATAACTGCTGGAACAGCTGATATGAACAGCAGAGTAGTCATTGGAGCCCATAATTTCTGTTTGACCTCTTTGAAGTAGAAGGCTGAAAGTTATACAGCAATTGTTATGCTGAGAGAGGAGAGATGTCTAAATACATTTGACATGAAGGAAACAATTTCCCAAACTTAGGCAAGAATATTAAAAAGGGAAGAAATGAAATAAGCCTTTTTGTTAGTGGTAAGCTCACTAATAGTAGGAAAAATTCAATTTCAAGAAAAGTTTCCATTTTAAGATATCAAAACAGTGAGGAAACATTTCAAATTTCAAAATATCAAAGTCATTAAATTGAGTTAACTAATAACTTTGAGATAATAACAGAAGTACTAAGAGTAACCCATACTCACTAGCTTTTTTTTTTCTGAGTATCAATGCTAAAAGAATGGCATGCCTGATAGCAAAAGCTCCTAGTAAGGAGAGGTTTACTGTTCTCCATAAACCAAACACCAGGAACCTGTTTTATATTCAACCTGGTTTTCAAAATCTCCAACTGCAGTTTCTTAAAGCAAGGACCTAAGTTGAATTGACAGACTTGGGTAAGATTGATAAGCTTAGAAATTTGGGCTCTGAGGAAAAGATGCTGACTAGATTATATAAGAAATAAAATGATTATATAATAATAACTTTAAAATTATTATGTTTTTATGAGATTTATTAGTAATCTTTAGAAAATAAAGCCACTGTGCCATGCTAGCTTAGGCTGTTCAAGCAGTCCGCCATTCCCTGCCTCCACCATGCTGCCATTGCAAGCCAAGAAAGCTGGGAATGCCGGCCCCTCAATTTTATCCTCCTCTCTACATCTGTGTATAGCTACAGGAAGCCATAACAACGGGAAACAAGTGGGTTTATGGAAAATGTAGTTCAAAGACCCCTAAATTTCCAATAACACAATTAAGTAAAAAGAATAGCAGATTTCAATCATTAGAAAAGGTGTCTCACATTGACACAAATATCATGAATTGAATCTGGTGTAACCCAGGGAAGGGAAATATAATGACAAAGCATGAAGAAAATTGAAAGAGATTTTTCTGGTGAGTATAGAGAATTCAGTCACAAAGAAATAGTAACTCTTCATTTGTATATCAAGGAAAAAGTCAGATTAAGCAAGACAAAACGCAATATACAGTTTAAGGTCATAATTAAGTTATCCGAAGATTACCCCCTTGTGAGGAGAAGAGACTAGAAGAATCTACTCACCACACATAGAGAAAAACAGATAGAGGACAAAGAAACAGAGTATAGATATAAAGAGAAACAGGGTAAGAAATGAATGATAGATAGCTCCATTTAATTTAACGTATTAGAGAAATAAAGTAGGGTGAGTTATAGAAAATGTTTCAAAGCATATTTAAAGGTAAGGAGGGATATTTCAGTGGACTTGTAATCATTGAGTAAATATATGAGAAGGAAAAAAAAAGAAATATAATATAAATGTCGTTTAATATTACTTAGAACTTAGAAAGAACCAAAAGAAGGACAATATTTCAGTCTGGTTAGAATTAAGCTCAAATTAAGCTTAAGTTTTTACATAGGAAACTGAGTCAGGGAGAGTCCTAGTTTCAGGAATCTAAAATCATTCACCAAATGGTTACCCAGGGATAGACAATTGATTACAGGTCATTCATCTTGATGGATAATGTGATAGCTTCACATTTATGCTCGAAAATGTGCTCAGAAATATAAAATAAAGTCCTCAGTATTCAGTCTCAAATAGCAAATAGCTAAATAGCAAATAGCAAAATCTTTTTGGTAAATGTGTAGGATATAGATAATCAACATGTGAACAAAAATAAATTTTAGAAATGACAGAAATGGAAATAAATTTGTAAGCTATCCCATTTAGTGTGTCCTGTATATGTAGTTAAAAGTGTGTGATAAAAAGAGGAGGTCTGAGATAAGAAAGATAGGAAATATGAAGAGAATAATTTTGACATAGAACAATAACAATCTACTTGTAGAAAACTGGTCAGGTCTGAAAGGTGAAAAAAAGGTAACTTGTAAGGAATTGGTATCCACTGAAGACTTAAAAAAGATTTGACAAAGTTCTGAAATTCAGTTAACAAAGTGTTACAATCAAGGAAGGAATTAAGAAAAGCAAATATTACAGTTTTGATTAAAAAAAAGTTAGAGCTAAGCAAAAAGAAGTGGCCTATAGAAATGCTTGCTGAAATCATGGTACCAGAATACTTATAATGCCACAAAATCAACAAATACCAGTGTAGGCAAAATGAATACTTTATCAATAGAAGCATCTCAGAGTAGCAAAAATGAAACTTCCAATCTTTAAATATTTAATCTTAAAATAAAAAATAAAATAAAACTAATCTAATATTTTACTAAGTGACTGGGAAGGATCTTGAATTCTTCAAACTGCAAGACCTCAAATTTTCATAGCCCTAGAAGGAGATTTCATGGCTGAGTACAACCAGGAAGTCCTAAGAGACTCAGAGAGAACAGTAAGAATATTACTATAACTTTTTACTTAAAAATGATTAAAAGGAATGTTCAGATCAAAGTTTCCTATTGTGGTCTAAATCTCAACAAGAACAAGTTTATATATGTCACAGAATATCATCTGGGTAAAATTGTAATGAGGCATTATTCGCCTTTTCAAGACAAAAAACAATTTCTGACATGTTTAACACTCTCAAAACCATTTAAATATTGTCAGTAACACCATGTTGATATAGGCTTTTTCATTAAAAATATTTTTTCTCCTATTTTTCCATTTATCATAACCTGCTCAGCCATCCAAAACACAGACTTAATCTTTCTCTCTGTATTTTGAATGACTAAGCAAGTCATGGCAAGTCGGTTTCTTCTTTGTAGTCTTATTTCTTTAGAGGGGTAGATTAGAGAATTGCATGCTTTTTTACTCTTGAGGATATGTTCACCTAAGGTAGGGCTAAAAAACATTTAATTAGTCTAAGTTAATAAGCTTTGGTCAAGGCTAAAGGGAAATACTTCAGAAATAACTTAGAAGAATTTCTCATATCACTAAAATATAATTTAGAAATAGACATTAAAATAAAAGAAAATCTCACAATTATAATTACCTAATATTTTACTAATTCACTTATAGCTTGAGAAAACAAGATTTTTGAAACTAATCTCATCTACAAAACTAATCTAATCTACATCTTCACAGGGGGTAACATCTGTTCACATTTTCATTTTAAAATGCCAAATAGAGGGCAGAGTCAAGATGGAAACTTAGATGAAGCAAAGTCCAGACCTCCCTAAAAACCCTTCCATACCAATCAAAAATGGAATGCTTAGAGGGGACAGAAAACCAAATCTAACACCAGGACAGAGCTGGTGGACATGTTATATTCAACTTAAAAGGTAAGCAAAAAAAAAAAGCCTTAATTCTGGGGTTTAAGGAAAAGGAAGAGGGAAGGTCCCTGGACCCCTACCCTATTTCCTGTGCTGAGTCTCCTGCAGTCCCTGGAATCTCAGGGTGGGTGAGGGGTCTAGCCAGTAGGCAATGCCTTGCTGGCACAGCTGTGCTAAGCTCAGGACACTGACCACAGTTGGCAGGGAGGCACCTGGGGGAAAAGCATAGAGAGAAAAGCATCTGCCACCTACTCACAAACAAAACTATCAGTTTTGGTTCCCCCCCACCTTAAAGTTTTGGCCTCAGGGCACAACCAGCTCTGTGGATAAGCTCCACCCTGGTTTAATCTTATCAATAGGGCAGATAAGAAGCCTTCAGAGGGCAGAGGAGCTCAATCTACAACACTCCTCCCCTATTGACTGTGCTGAGAACCTTACTGACTAAACTCCCATGGAGAAGGCTACAACCACTACAGAATACCTTATAATAGGGCAAGAAGACAGCTCCCTTCAGCCTCCGCAAATTCACATACACCTTCAGCTTCTGCTAACATCTGGGAAAGATCTAACCTCAGGTTTCATTAATACTCTATCAGCCTAATTTAGTCAATCAGCAGAGCAGAGAAGAAAAAGTTTTAGGACAGAATAGTCCAAACCCACAGATCCAGCAAATTAACAGAAGAGCAAGATTATAGCCAATGACAGGAGGAGAAAGAAGGAAAAAAATATGAGTAAACAATAAAGAAAGAAAAGAAATTATAATAGACAGCTTCTATCCAGGAAATGAACAAAAAGCAAATGGAACAGAGGAGGACCAAGGAACACCAAGAAAAAAACACAGAAACTCCAGCAAATTGGACACAGGCTTTGAAAGAACTCAAAACACAATTCAAAAAACAATTAAGAGAGGTTGAAGATAATTGGGAAAAGAATTTAAAAAGCAAAATAAGTCATCTGGAAACAGAGGAACATGAACTAAGACAAGAAAATAGTGTCTTGAAAGCCAGAACTGACCAGCTTAAAAATGAGACAAAGAAGGTTAAAGATGACTACAAAGAAAATCAGACTAGAAAGAGGACAACCAAAAATCCAGGGATGAAATTCAGTCTTTAAAGAGTTAGAATTCAACAGCTAGAAGCAAATGACTTCACAAGGCAACAATACTTAAAGTCTATAAAAGATCAAAAGAATGAAAAAATTGAGGAAAATATGAAATATTGCTGATAAAACTATAGATCTGAAAAATAGATCCAGGAAAGACAATTTAATAATTAATGGACTACTAGAAGATTGTGACAAAACAAAAAATTGAATATCAATCTACAGGAAATTATCTAAGAAAACTGTCCTAACATTCTCAAACAAGAGGGAAAAGTGGAGACTGAAAGAATCCACAGATCACCTACTGCATTTAATTCCCAATTGACAATGCCAAGGAATGTTATAGCCAAATTCAAGAACTATTGGGCCAAGGAAAAGATAACACAAGCTGTGAAGAAAAAGCCATTCAGATATCATGGAACCACAGTTAGAATAACACACAGGACCTGGTTGCATCCACATTGAAGGCCCAGAAAGCATGGACTATGATATTCTGGAAAGGAAGGGAACTGAGTCTAAAACCTAGAATCAACTACCCAACAAAACTGATTATATGCTTGCAGAAGAAAGTAAGGTAATTTAATAAAATTGAAGACATCCAAGCATTCATAAAGAAAAGATGAGTCTTAAACAGAAAATCTGATTCTTGAACACAGGACTCAAGATAATCACCAAAAGGTAAATAAGAAATGGGGGAAGGGGCAGCTGGGTAGCTCAGTGGATTGAGAGCCAGGCCTAGAGACAGGAGGTCCTAGGTTCAAATCCGGCCTCAAGACACTTCCCAGCTGTGTGACCCTGGGCAAGTCACTTCACCCCCATTGCCTACCCTTACCAATCTTCCACCTATAAAGTCAATACACAAAAGTTAAGGGTTTAAAATAAAAAAAATTAAAAAAAAAAAAAGAAATGGGGGAAAAAATCCTTTTTAAGAAAGACCCAATAAGTTCAAATGATTTGTATTCCTATAAGAAAAGATGATATTGGTAACTCTTAAAAATTGTTATTATCATCAGAGTAGCTAGAAGAAGTATACTCAGAGGGAACAGTGACAAATTGTATAGAATGAAATGACTCTCTCTCTCTCTATCTCTCTCTCTCTCTCTCTCTCTCTCTCTCT
>NC_058132.1:583061067-583152930 GCF_016433145.1 Gracilinanus agilis
ATATATATATATATATATATATATGTATATATATATAAATGGGGTAAAAAAGGAGGATAATACTAAGAGAAATGGGAAAATAAATAAAATGGGCTAAATTTGTATTTCATAAAGAAGCACACAGGGGGAGGAGGGATGACCAGTACAATGGAAGGGTGAAAGAGGTTGGAGACAAGTAATACTTAATTCTTATGGCCATTGAAATTGACCCAAAATGGGAAGAACAATCAAATCCATTAGGGCAGAGAATTGTATTATGCCCTATAGAGAAGGAGAAGAGTAATAAACAGTGTAAAAATAAAAAGAGCCAGTGACCAATGTTTGATAGAATGGGAGAGAGAGAGAGTGTGTGTATTGTGGTAAGTCTCTCTTCCAGCTCTCCCCTGGGGCTGAATATACACTGGGAGACTTTGAGGGGCTGTTGCCCCGAAACTGGGTGACCTGGATAGCTGTGCCACCCCACAGTAGTTGGGGGCAAGGCTTCCCTATAAGGCAAGGTATGTGGTACCCCAATTCTCGATTATGGATAAGGATGGTGTTCACACAAACCTCCCACAATCAGTTAAATTCACAGCAGGTGGGTCTGGCTTCAAGATGGAAGGAACCACACCAAGCTGTGCTTCTCCTCTCCCTCTTTGTCTATCAGGCACTCTGGAATGCTATCTGATTTGCAATTCAGGGATTGGGGAAAGGGGTGATGGGTAGAGGGATTTGGGGGTGCCCTCCTCTCTATTCTTATGGAGTCTGTTGCTTAGGTGGGAACTTTAATGGTTCCTTCTCCTAAGCCTCTTCCCCCACCCATTCTCCTTCTGTTTCTATTTCTAGTTTTCTGTTTCTTTCTTTTTCTATAATTGTAGTTTTGACTGAAAGGGGGTCTCTCAGGAAAGTTGGTCAATAGGAGAAGGAGACTAAGAGATAGCTCCCAAAATGGAGTCCAAAAACTTTGCTAGCTATATGGTTGAAGTCTTGATGGGTGAGATGCGATGAAATGGCTTTGATCAGGGAATCAGGGTTTCAATTTCCAAAGAAAGATCCTCAGGAAGCCTTCAGGATTGGATCTGAGCTGGGTTATTCTCCTCCTCTCTCCACCCAGTCCTCCGCCTGAAGACATCTCCTCCCCTTCCTCCTCTGGAGAATTTCCCAGAATTCTCTCTGGTCTCAACTGTCAGTAATTTTCACCAACTGCCTTCTTCTAGCTCCTTTTGTCCCATCCCCCTTGCATCAATCCCATCCTTACAACAGGTTGGTGGTGAGGGAAGTGGGGGGTAGTTTAAAAGGCACTATAATGAGAGGAGAATTAATAAGAGGAGAGGTGCTGGTAATGGGTGTAACATTAGAGAGGGGAGAGGGGGAAAACTGACTAAAAGCAAAAAGTTGGAGGGAAGCGAAAGAGAAAAGGCAGAACATAAGGGGGAATCAAAATGGAGGGAAATACACAGACAGTAATCATAACTGTGAATGTAAATGGGATGAACTCACCAATAAAAGGAGGCGAATAGCTGAATGTATTAAAAACTAGAACCCAACCATATGTTGTCTACAAGAAACACACTTGAGGTAAGTAGATATACACAGGGTAAAGGTAAGACGGTGGAGCAGAATATCCTGGACTGCAACTGAAACAAAGAAGGTAGGAGTAGCAATAATGATCTCAGACAAAGGTAAAGTAAAAATAGATCTCATTAAAGAGATAAGGATGGTAATTACATCTTGATGAAAGGCAGTATAAATAATGAAGAAATATCAATACTCAATGTATATGCACCAAATGGTACAGCAGTCAGATTTCTAAATGAGAAACTATCTGACCTTAAGGAGGAAATAGATAGTAAAAACATACTAGTGAGGGATCTTAATTTTCTTCTATTAGAACTAAATAAATTGAACAAAAATAAATAAGAAAAAACAAGGGAAATGAATGAACTGTGAGAAAATTAGAGCTAATAGATATTTGGAGAAAAATAAATAAAGATAAAAAGGAATATACCTTCTTTTCAGCAGACCATGGCACATATACAAAAATTGACCATGTACTAGGCCATAAAAACATTGCAAGCAAATGTACAAAAGCAGAAATAACAAATGCAATTTTTTTCAAACCACAATGCAATAAAAATCATAATCAATAAGGGCTTATGGAAAGGCAGATTTAAAACTAATTGAAAACTAAATAAAGTGCTTGATCACATGGTTCAATGCTAATATGATTGGGGATATAGGCTTTAAACGATCACTGTATTGCAAATAATAATATGGAAATAGGTCTTGATCAATGATAGATGTAAAATCCAGTTGGCTATGGGGGAAAGGTAGGAGGAAGGGAGGGAAAGAACATGAATCATGTAACCATGGAAAAATATTCTAAATTAGTTAATTAATTAAAAAAATAAAAATAAATGTCAAATTGAGAAATTAAATATTTCTGCCATATATTTCAGTGTCTGTCTTTTATCTCTGAGGTTCTTCAAAATTCATTGAGAGTAAAAAGAAAAGAGAAAATATATAAACTCATATTTTTAACAATTTTTAAAAGTTTTAGTGTAAACATTAAAAGTTTTAAGCTTTTAGTATATATAAGTTTTAGCTTTCTACTAAATTTTTCCCTTGGCTGATCAGACCAAGGGAAAAGTCAGGAGCTAGGGTTCTCTTGATAATATTGCACAAATCACAAGCAGCCAATATAGAGCAGACTAATACAAACCAGAGATAATGTAATTAGGGATGGCTCATACATGAGCCAAACCTTTGTGAAAGACACTGAATTAGAATATCCCCTTCATCTCCAATAAGAAGAATAATTAATATGTAGATTAAAAGCACAACCACAAATGGGATACAGAAGACTTTGGCACAAGTAGATCTCATTGAACTAGAGCATCTCTTTCATTCTTATCTTTATTCTCCTCCCTCTCTTTTCCTAAGTCACTGTTTCTGTCTCCATCATTCGCAGATTCAACTATTATCGGTCTTCTCTGAGGTTCCATTTTCTTTTTAGTGGGCAGTGGGTCCCCAGGGCCACTAGCATTGCCTTGCACTATTCTTCCCTCTTTGATGTTTTCTTTTCTTAAAACATCTAAGTGCTAAATGTTTTTTCTTATCACAGTAATAATAAATCAAAGATTTATCTCTTTCCTTTTTGCAGTAAGACTAATGAAGAGAATTTTATTTCTTTGCCTACAGACTTATGAACTTGCTCTTCAGTTATGGATCTTGTCATTTACCATACAGGAGAAGTTGAGGCATAGCAACATTAATTCTCTCTTATCTGATGTTTGAGGAACTCAGGTGCTTCTGATAAGTGCTGAACACTGACCATTTTTAACAATTAAATGAGCTCAGCTAGAGGGGCTAGGAGCTGGGGCAGGATGGAATAAGAGAATGGAACTATAGGTTTTGAAGAACATATAGGGCAAAGTGTTGAATTCTTTCCATTGTCTGGTTTACTTCATTTTCCTTCTAGCAGTAGCTGCTTTAGTTTTTCTCTACTATATCGTCCCTACTCTATGAGATTATAACACCCTTATCTATAGGTGTATATATCATATATTTACAACAGTTTAAATTGGCCCTTATAAATGCTAGCCTATCTTTTAAATTTTGAGGGCTATTTTTCTTTGCCTAATATATAGTCTCCCTGACTAATTTTACATTCTAAAATCTAAGTCTCTAACTCTAATTTCCTCCATAAGTTAGACTAGTCTTTTGAAGAATATACTAGTGGTTGGATGCAAAATTCTTAAATGTCATCCTAACAGATTCTACTTTTTGGCCATTTCAGTACTTTAACAGATTAACCCATTTACTTAAAGACAATATAAAATTTCAACTTAAGTCCAAACTACTGACAGACAAATAGACTCACTTGAGTGGGATCTGGTCCAGACTGTCTACACAGACAGACAGACAAAGCAGCCCAAGTAAAATTATTCTTCCCTTTTGTGTAAAGGTCTCCTTTAAAGCATTTGTATCCAAATACTTTGAGCCTTTCACTTTAAGACAGAAAGACAGAACAATTTTGACAATGTTTGCTCTAAGACACTGATATTTGCATGTGTGGTGAGCTTTTCCTGGCTGACCTTTAGGGCTTTCAACTCAGAATTTTTGACAAAATGTAGTACTTCCTTTAGTGAGAGATTATTATCACTGAACAAATCTATATCGCCACCAAACAAAACTAAGTAATTTTCTACCTAAATCTCTACCTAAAAAATTTGAAGTAATTTTTCACTCAGTAATTAGATAAAAAACCTATAAAGTACAAAAATCAAGAGCAAGTACAAACATAAAATACAAAATGGAAAAGTCTAAAAGGAAATAGAGGAAAGGGTCTCCTAAAATCATTTACCCTGGGCTCAGAATTAGCAGGATCTTGGCTGTTGGGGAACCCATGTTGAGAGGTTCTGTTGATGTCAAGAGATCTCTCACCTGACCAATGGAATCAACATCCTCAGTCCAATCTCTGGGGTAATGACTGCTTAAAATAAGAAGGAAAGACTGAGCAAGAATCTTCTTAGCAAATATGAGTTCATAATGAGTAGGCAAAACAACACATACCAGAGGTTTGCCCACCCAACAAGGTCTGAGACACTGAGCTTGAAAACTTACAGATATTTATAATATAAATGAAAGATAGAGAATGATCAGACAAGCAGAAGACACTCTGAACAGTCACTCTAGGTCAAAGTCTCCTCTAGCTGATGGAACCCCCTCAGGGGTAGGTCCCCCTACATCAGGGGTTTCTGATTACAAGACAAGAAAATGAGTTCCTTTTGAGTCAGCTTTGAGAATATATGATAAAGAGCAGTACAGAGAATTAATATGATTATTATTTATTTTTTAAAAATTATACTATATAATCTTATTACTTGAATACTCTTATCTTTTGCATAGTAATTCAATCAACTAATAACTATACCTTACTATAAATCTCAATTACTATTATAAAGGAATCACCCAGGACTAGTATAAATGATTAATAGGCTAATATAAAATGTTTAAAAGACAATAATTAAAAGTTTCCTTTTCCTTAACAAGGAAACAAACAAAAAATCTTCTATTCCACCCCCCTTCTCTTTTTTTTGCATATCATCTTAAACCACTCAGTACCACAACCTCTATCTATGAATAATTCTTCTTACTACTATAATAGTGAATACAATTTTTGAGAGTTATAAATAACATTTTTCCACACAGAAATATAAACAATCTGACCTTATTGAAGCCCTTCAAAATAAAAATTAAAAAAAATTCGTCCTCTTTTTCTTATTTACCTTTTCATTTTTCCCTTGATTTTTGTATTTGGATGTTAAATTTTCCATTTGGTTCTGGTCTTTTCTTTACAAATATTTGAAAATTTTCTATTCTGTTGAATGCATATACTTTCTCCTGGAAGTATATAGTCAATTTTGGTGCATAGGTGATTGTTGGTTTTAGACCCAATTCTCTTGCCTTTTTAAATATCATATTCCAAGATTTGCAGTCTTTTAGTGTGGAGACTGCCAGATCCTGTGTAATCCTAAGTGGTGTTCCTTGATATCTGAATTGTCTCCTTCTGGCTCCTTATAATATTTTCTCCTTAGCTTGCAAGCTCCTGAACTTGGCAATTACATTCCTGGGGGGTTGTCTTTTGAGGATTTAATATAGAGGGTCATCTATCAATTCTTTCAATGCCTATTTTGCCCTCTTGTTGAAGGACATCAGGGCAGGTTTCTTAGATAATTTCTTGTAGTATGATGTCAAGTTTTCTGTTTATTTCTGAGTTTTCAGATAGACCAATGATTCTCAAATTGTCTCTTCTAGATCAGTTTTCCAAGTCATTTTTCTCAGTGAGATAGTTCATGTTTCCTTCTATTTTGTCATTTTTTAAAATTTTGCTTTATTTATTCTTGCTATCTTGTGAGATCATTAGCTTCTTTTTGCCCAATTCTGGTCTTTAAAGACTGGTTTTCAGCTATGATTTTTTTTTCCTTTTTGGTTTGGTCTATGATGCTTTTTAAGGCTTTCAGCAGGTCATTTCTGATCTTCAATTTGCTTATCATTTTATTTGGTTTCTGAGATTCTTTTTCCAAGTGGGAGATTCTGTCTTTTAAACTGTTATTTTCTTTTTGAACTATTTCCCACATTTCTTGCCATGTTTCTCCTATCTTTTTAACTTGTTTCTCAAATTCCAGCCTGATTTCTTGAAGATCAATTTCCATTTTTTGGAAAGTTTGGATGTGTTTGTTTGTTTGTCCTCCTCTGTAGTCTCTTGTTTCTCTAAGTAGAAATTATCCAGAGTCAAAATATTTTTCTTATGTTTTTTTTTGTAGTTATAAGTTAAAAGTCTCTTGGGGTCCCAAGTCTCAATGCTCTTAGGGTTAAGTTTGTGGTATCCTCAGCCAGCTCTGCCCTTCTCCCCCCTGAGAACCTAGAAGTTGCCCCATGTTTACTCTAAATGGTGCTGTAGGTGTAGTGGGGGAGGGGTGAAGAACTTGCGTTTTGTTGGGAGTAAAATTTTCCCCCTTTTTAGTGTGGAAATGCCCCAAACTCTGCCTACCTTCAATGTCGTGCCCTACAATGGAGCCCTTTCATTCATCTGACTTTATTTTTGTCCTTTGAGGCACTTTATAATGGTTGGCAGAGAGGAGAGGAAGAGACTTGCTTCTACTCTGGGACCATTTTAACCCAGAAGCCTCTGATTTTTTTCTAACTTCTGAATGATCTGTAAACTTTATGAGCATGATTATTTTCAAGGAAATGAGTGATGACAATTTTGGATATTTCAAGCCATAAAACTTAGCTTTCTTATACTTTACTGGTGACTTGAATACTTTTTCAGATTGACTGCAAATTACACAGAAATTATTTTGAATTAATCAATAGACTTCTTGAATTTGTCTTCTAAGTAGTGTGCAATTCGAAATTGTTGTAAGCCCTGGAAGACTACTTCTCCCAGGACTCTCTGCTACAACTTCCCCCAATACTTCCTACTTCCTCTGTGGGAGGTGTCAGAGAAAGTGTAAAAGAGAGAGTGTTGGTGCCTTTTTGCTCTCTCAAGCTTGGAGGCAGCTCTCTCTCTCTCTCTCTCTCTCTGGACCCTGCAGACCTAACTCTTTCTACCCAGGTGGCAGAGGAGACCCTCTTTCCCTACCTAACCTTTCCCTTTCCTAATCTAAATAAAACCTAGCTATTCTAAACCCTAAGTTGCTCTCTGATCTTTTATTTGAGCCCAAAGGGCTCTGGTCAATTTCCCCCCTGCTGGGGCTGTGGACCCATACCTTCCTTTCCCTTCCTCTACCTTCCTCACTCCTTTCTCCCTTCCATCCTTCCTTCCACCTTCCCTTCTCCTCCCTAACAGTAGAAAGTAGAAATTAATTCCCTCTTACATAAATTTACCTAGTCCCAGTGTGTAAGATCTTTTTTCATGGCACATTTGAAAAAAAGAACTTCTAATATTTCTCTGTTGTTGCTGTTGTCACTTGTTGTTCAGTTGTGTCTGACTCTTCATGAGGTCATCATTCAGAATCTTAGAAGTAGGAAGACCGAAATTTCACTTTTGACAAAGTGATAATTCATTGAAAATATGGAGGTCTGAGGTGTTAGGAAATATTATATTACTGAGATTCTTGTTAGGAAACTGTGACCAAGTTATATGAGACTTGGTGAATTTTAGGTCAGATATTAACAGTAGTAAAAGTAGTAGAATCTGTAATGTTTCAACACCAACTACTCTAGTCTGGCCAGTAGTCCATGTTGTAAATCCTTCTTTATTGTCTGAGTGTGATAACAGTTTATGCAATTTTAAAGTGTATCCCAATAATACTAAGTTCTAATTTCTGTTAGAATATTTTCTTCTATACATCTATTTTAAAAAAGTTGGACATTACATTAAGAGGTAATAGGGCATTGGCTTCATCTCCAGAGGACACAGATTGGAAGTTTATTTTGAATGAATCATTCACAAGCAATTAACCTAGAGGCCAAATAAGACTAATAATAGGAAGAGCATGTGCTATTTTCAATTTGGAAATGATAGCATGAACATTATCAAGCTGTGGTCACAAAATAGAAAAATGCTACAGTGGGAAGAGGATTTGAATTGAATAAGAAAATCTGGATTCAAATCCCAGATCTGCTGTTTCTTACCTATGTAAAGGAAGATCTTTCACCTCTCTCTGTCTCTGAATTTCTTCACCTATCACACCTACACACACCTCTTAAGTATGATTACTCCTTATTATTTTATAATTCTATAACACTATTGCAATTTATTTACCTACTAGATTTTGCCTCTGTAGGAAAAGGATGATTATAAAAGTCACTTATTATCATGAGAAATCTCCTGGTTAACTTGATAAGATTACAGAGTCTGGAGCATTGTTTTTAGGTAATTAAGGGGCATTTTCTAATCAAATATAAACTTGCCCCATGGTGTAATTCTTGTTCAATATCAAATTATGTCTATCTGCTGATGATTGCTTGACCAATAATGCACTAATACTATTCCCCATAGCCTATAAAAGTGAACTTGTCAATTGTTTTTGCTCTTGTTGATTTTTTTCTTAGCCTTTTCCTCTAGTGAATTTTCTAAGGTGAAGTAATGGGCAGAGTCCCCTTCATCCCTTCCTTCAACAGAGCTTTTGATAGCAATTTGAAATACAGTCAAATGACAGTATTAAATATTTACATTCTCATAGTTTGAAATAATAGATTCTTAGAGAATAAGTAAACTTATGAGAACAGGCTTTCCCAGTTTAACACATAGTAGCAAATGAAACATTGAGCAGTTTTTTGTGTGTGTGTGTGTGTGTGTGTGTGTGTGTGTGTGTGTGTGTGTGTGTTTTTCAGAAACAAATAGGTGCAAGCCAATGATTCAGTACCAGAATTGGTAGTTCTACTGCTGAAGAATCATATAGGATTCTAGAATTTGGAAGTTCTAACAAAGAAACTTCTAGATCAGGAGTTCTTAAACTGTTTTGGGTCATGAATCACTTTGAAAGTCTGGTATACCACATGGACCACTTACATGTATATAATCAAATTTAAGGTATTCCAAAGGAAATCAATTATATTGAAACATAGCTACCACAATACTGAAACAAAATATACAAACCCTAGTTTTAAAGTTCCTTGTCAGAGATTTCCTGTCACAATATAATACCTGGAAAAAGATGATATTCTATATGTTTCCAATTCAAAGAGTCTTAGAAAGCAAAACTAGTGGGTTACTTAAACAGGATAGATTTTTTTGGGAAGGGAATTGCTTTTTTCACCATACAGTAAAATATTTTATTTTCTGTGGGAGATTCAAATTAAAGGGTTCCAGTATGAGTTTGAAAAGGATTTTTTGTGACTCTAGGTCAGAGGGATTTTATCAGAATATCACTGTTGACTCAATGCATGAACTATAAAAGTTGTCTAGTTGATTTTTTGTTTGTTTGTGTTTTTTATACCCTTCTGAATCCTTTGCATTATTTCCCTTTTTCTGTTGGATGAAATAAAGATGATCTCATACCAGATAAACTATTAATGTGTCTTCAATGTTTACTTTGGAGTGGGTAATTCCAATTCCCAAATTTGATATGTATGTTGCGGAGATACACCATGTCAAAGAGAGAAAATGATCCTTTATGTTATGGTCCCCAAAATTAAAAGTTCTTGTGACATGGGAAATGGGATCATCTCATTGTGCGCTGGACCATGGATTACAAAAAAATGTTCCTGTTACTGTTGTGGTTGTTTGATTAAGAATCATGAATGAAATGATAAGGGAAAACCACAAAGTATGAACTCACCAAAAGAAGTCATCTGTAAATTATAATTTTAGAGAGTTGCCTGTGACTACTGAGATATAAAGTTATTCACCTATATCAGAAATACAATTTGAGGCTATGTCTTCTTTACTTTAAAAGCAATCTCTTATGAAATACATTGTACTAACACTTTCTGTGAGGAAGCAGAAGAGGGGGAAGCAGGGATTGATCAATTCTAGGTAATTCTCTAAGTCATAATTATTTATATAATCAATATACAGATTTCTCAAAGTTCTCAAACTAGTAAGTCTATGAGAATAAAAATAGATATTATTTTTTGCTTTGGTAAGAATATTTCTACATCTCAGAGAAATCATTGTCACAAACTGATATAAATATATAGCTACAATATATATACATATATATTTTATGTATATATAAATGATATGACTTTAAATAACTGATATTGTTTTATTTTCCTATAAGTTACCTCTTTCTCCTTTAAAACCAACAACAATGAATAAAAATACTGATGCTTTTTAATCAGAATCAATATCAAAATATTAAAATTTCCTAGTATTAGAAGTTATCTTTGAAATTTTATAGCCAATCATATTCTTATTATTTTGCAACATAGGGTATATAACTATGTTGTCATGGTCTACAAAATATCATAGAATTAGTCATTAAATACTTTATCTGACATTCTGACATTTTAAAGATATTTATCACTTTTATAAGATTAATCATGTGATAATTCTATCCACCGCAACAATGACTGAAAGAACAAGATCAACTATCCTAAAATCCAGTTATTTTAGTTATGGTCCAAGGGCATGAGCAAACTAGAAATATAACATACTATCTAAGGTCTGTAAAAGTAAATCATGCTAATTCTACATTTTAATTCAGTCATTCACAATATTTAATAAGTGCCTAACACATTTGTCTTAAAAATAATTAAAATATATATTTTATAGAAAGGGAAAATGAGGAAATTTATAAATAAATTATAGAACTTTCACCAAGATTCCAGCTCCATTGTCAAATTAACACATTTTCTGAGACCAATCAAGTGAGAACTGTGTGTCACTTATCCTCTAAATCAGCAGTAATCAAAACACAAAGATTTTGCTAATTTATGGAGAGAAAAAAAAACAACCTTTCTTTAGCTATGGATCTGTTTCATAAATTGCCTCAACTTACTGCTTCATTGCAGCACTACAGCATGGGACTAGTTGATGTGAGTCTGAGAATTGCTGGCTAGGAACTTTGTTGTCATTTTTTGGAATGCAAATATTCTTTTTCACTAGGCTTGTCTCTTTCATATCTTACTTCACCTTCCCCAACCTAGACCCAGGACTGTTTTTATATTTTCAAATGTTTTTACATCTGTTTCTTCTTTGAGATAATATTTTTTTCTTTGTACTACTTTGCCTGATAGCATGTCATAATGTGAGCTGCCAACTGCCAACCCATTCTGAGATGCATCCAAGCATTTTAGGTAAGAAGAAACCGTTCATCTAGATAAAATGTTGCCTGACAAGTAAAGCTCAGGAATCTCAGTATAATTATATAGTGCTAATGAAGGCCATGCACACAGGCAGCTCCTAATATTAACCTCAATGTTAATCTATCAGCAATAATGGGGATCAGTCATTTTAAGTTAGAACAAATATTTCACA
This sequence comes from Gracilinanus agilis, assembly GCF_016433145.1. Classification (NCBI taxonomy): domain Eukaryota; kingdom Metazoa; phylum Chordata; class Mammalia; order Didelphimorphia; family Didelphidae; genus Gracilinanus; species Gracilinanus agilis. The sequence continues at coordinate 583,072,484 of NC_058132.1, forward strand.
AGGGGGAAAATCAGCTAAAACTCAGTTTAAACACAAGTTTTCATCTTCTGAAACATCTCATTAAATTGTTTTTCATTAAGATGTCATTTCATTTTTCTGTTACTATTAACCAGCACTTTGAACAGGTGTTTGTTTAGAAACAAACAGGCAATTTAATCTCTTCAAAGACTGCTGTTCTATGCTTAATGTAGAGGTTAATAAAATGATTCTTTTTCTTTTTCTTTTAAGAAATAAAATCTGCTTTGCCTCTGAAATGGGCTAAGCTAGTGAGAGAACAGGAGACCATACATGATGTAAATAGATAGATAAATAATTTATTAAGCATCTATCAGGTTTTAGTCTGTGCTATGTGGTAAGTGCACTTATAAGGAAACAAGACAGTTCCTAACCTCAAGGAGCTTCCATTCTCATGGAAGAATGCCACACTGAAAGCAGAGCAACTCAAGAAATTTAGGTCCAAAGCTTCAGATGAGGAGGTAGAGAAATACAGAAAGTGAATGGAGAGAAGTATGAAGAGAGCCTGGCTAGAGACTTTCCAGAAATGGTGGTGGGGACTGGGAAGTCACCAATCCAGAAAGTGGGCTTTAAGACAGAGGCATCTCCAGAGTGGGAAAGATTAACAAGGATAAACTGGAGGAAGAAGGAATGTTCAGTAGGGAGGAAATATGGCTAGGGAAGACAGGATGGTGGTAACAAATAAAGTTTATCAAGTGAAGAGGAACCAGACTTAGATCTCTTGGCTCACAAAGGATAAAGTTAGGAGTTGTAGATACTGGTTTTGGCAAGTCAGATTTCACTTTGAAATAAGGATAAACTTTCTTATAAAAGTAATGAAAAAGTGGAAATACTGCTTTGAAAGGCACTGGGATACCCTTAACAGAAAATCTTCAAGCTAAGGTTATGCATGATTACTGTTATTGAAGAGGATATTTCTGTTTAGATATAAGCTAGGCCAGAAAGTCACTGAGATTGATTCAATCTTGGATATACTGCACTTAATTTAGTTCTTTTTTTATTATTTGTTTTTAAGTTTTGCTTAATTATCAATCTAGATACACTAATTTAATTCCAGAAATATGATTATATTATAAGAATTGATGTTGATTTTCACAGTTGCTTTTTGGTGTTCTCTAACCAACATCCATCTGCTCTCAACACACTCCTTTCATTTTTCATGAATCCATTCCCAACCTTGGGAAGAGGAAATAAATTCAACCTTAATTTGCAAGAATAAATTTGTTTTGTCATGCATTTTTAAAATTCACTTTCAATATACATTTAGCTATGGAGTTTCAGATAGTTTTAGTTATACACAAATCATATTATATGAATGTGCATTATTATAATTATTGCAATCTGAGGCTAACATTATAATTGAATAAAGGGACACATAGGAGTGGCATTTCTATAATGTGTATTCTATCTTAATAGTTATATTTTATTTTACTAGAAATTCATTACATCAAGAAGGTACATTACATACCACATTATTGTAGCTTACATGGTATTTTGCATGTAAAATATTCCTGGTGATATTCAATAAATTTCTGTTAGACCACATAGCATAATATCTTTCAGTAATGTTATAAAATAATTATGGAACATTTCATTTTATTGAATTTCTAACACATAGTGATGGAATAATCATAAAATTTTCTCACCTCAGATCTAAAACTAAAATAAAATATAATTGCTTATAAATTTTAATGCATTTTAATAATCATGTACTTAATAAATGTATATAATACAACATGTAACATAATTATAATTTAATGATGCTATTTAAGACAATTTACATCGGAAGAATCTTTGTTTTAAATGAACATTCACACTTTATTATTTATAATAGTTGGTTTTGTCAACTTCTTGTAGAATTTGATTAAAAATCATATTATTTTTGCTTTGAACATAACCTCTCTGAAAGAAACATTTGGAATTTGAAAAATTATTTTTATTTTTGAAGGAATATGTATAGAGACATATGCATATCTCTTGGTGAAAACAGGTGTGTGTGTGTGTGTGTGTGTGTGTGTGTGTGTGTGTATGTGTGACAGTTTAGCTGGCTAGGAATTGATGCTGATGGCTGAAGGAAAAGCCAGGATGCAGTGGTCACAGGTGGTACTTTTTCCATGATATTCTATTATTTACAATTTTGCTGACTACAACCATATCATCACTTACTCCTATTCATTTAACTAAATCCTCACCTATTAATGGAAAATTATAACATTTACTTTGTCAACTTTTTCTATTTCTAACTGAATGTCTAAAAGGGATTTGAGAATAATTTTAATTTAAATTTTATTTTTTCCAATTACATGTAATAATCTTTAATATATATTTTCCAAGATTATAATTTCCAAGTTGTCTCCTTCCTTCCCTTCCCTTCCCTCTCTCTAGGATGGTAAGCAATTTGATCTGGGTTAAATACATATAATCTGGCAAAACCTGCTTCCATATTAGTCATGTGAGAGAATACTCACATAAAACCAAAATCCAAAAGTTAAAAAAAAACATGCACAAATAAAGTGAAAAAATAGTATTCTTCAATCTGTATTCAGACTCTATTAGTTCTATCTCTGTAGGAGAATAAAATTGTCAGAACTCAAATGAAAACTTAGATTATATGACCTAACTATTTTAACTACTGATAATTTATTTGCCTTAACACAAAGATAGAAACTAGAGGACTAGGTGAGATGGATATTACCAAGTCAGTTTGTTAGCTCAATTAGCATGCATCTCAATTCTGGTCAATTCTTAGAGTTCCTTGAGGACTATGTGCCAAATGCATATATTCTGTGTTGTTGACTAAAAAAGCATGGGTGTACTTTAAAAACCAAATTGAATAAAACATATTTGGTGCTCTAATATGAAAATGTAGAAGCCTGACATGTGTCCATGCTCTCAAGGGGGACTATTACATTTTCTTATGAATCTGCGTGATTTATTTGATTAAAATATTTCACAGAAGAGGCATTGAATGCATGCAAGCCCTTGGACAAACAACTTATAAAATTTTACAAAAGCAGACCATTTTGACCTAGAAAATTATGAGAACCAGTGATGCCAATTATGTGATTAAGTATCAAAGAACATTCAAAAGGAGACATTCTTATACAATCTGTAGAATCACTGCTGGGTATGTGTTAGCCACAGAAAATGTATTCCCAAATTCGCAAATACCCGAATGAACTGACCTCTTAGATGACATTGTACTTATCTGTTTAAATACAGAATGTGTACTCAATTAAAAACTTCTTAAAATATAATTTAATTTTTTCTTAACTGTTTTTAATTCTAAATTTTACAAAACCAAATGGAACAAGTATTTCCATAAACTAAGAAAAAGAAGCTAGTTCACAAATGAAATCACAAATCTGTATATTTAGCTTAATTTTCTTCATATTTACTTAATAAATCTCATCCATACATAGTATGCCAAAAACTAGGTTTAGTTTAATATCTCTCACCCTATACCAAGATAAGTTCAAAATGTGTATATGATTTAAACATAAAAAGTTAGATTATAAGTAAATTAGGTGAACATGGAATAGTATACCTGTCTGATATATGAGGAAAGGACGCATTTAAGACCAAGCAAGAGATAGAGAACATTATATTATGTGAAATGAATCATTTTGATTATATTAAAAAAAGTTTTTTGTATAAACCAAAGCAATGCAAACAAAACTGGAAGGGAAGCAACAAACTGGAAAAAAATTACAACAAAATTCTCTGACAAAGGTCTAATTTCCCAAATATAAAAAAGAATTTAATCAGATTTATAAGGAACCAAACAAGTCCCCAACTCATAAATGATCAAGGGATATGAATAAGCAGTTTTCAGATAAAGAAATCAAAACCATAAATAATAATCTGAAAAAATGTTCTAAATTCTTCCTGATTGCAGAAATACAAATTAAAACAACTCTGAGGTACCACCTTACACCTAGAAGAATATAATAATATGACAATAAGGAAAATAATAAATGTTGGAGGGGATGTAGCAAAATTGGGACACTAATATGTGAAGTTGTGAATTGATCCAAATAGTCTAGAAGGCAATTTGAAATTATGCACAAAGCATTTTCAAAGAATACATGTCCTTTGATCCAGCAATACCACTACAAGATTTGTATCTCAATGAAACAAAATAAAAAATAGGAAAGGTTCTCTTTGTACAAAAATACTTATAGCTTTGCTTTCTTAGTGTCAAAAAACTGGAAAATGAGTAGATGTCCTTCAGTTAGGGAATGGCTGAACAAATCATGGTATATAATGGTGATGGAATACTATTTTTCTATGAGGAATGATGAACTGCTTGATTTTTATAAGGACTGGAAAGAATGCTCTTCACATCTGGATAAAGAACTGAAGTAGAAATACAAATGAAAACATATGATTTATCACTTGTTTATATGCATATAATGATTTGTGATTTTGATTTTAAAAGATTACTCTATTAAAAATGAATAACATGGAAATAGGATTTGAGAGATAATATATGTAAATTGATTTTCAAACCTGGGAAGGGGTGAAGAATGGGAGAAGACAACAAGTATCAAGCAAACACAAAAGATATCAAGTCAGTCAATATATTCATATAAATTCTTTCATGTTTTACCTTTCTGTTCACTTTCTGGAGGTAACATTCATGAATTTTTCTTCCAACATTAATTTCATGACTGTGTATGTTTTCCTGGTTCTATTCATTTCATTGTTCAATATCTCATGTTGTTCTTTGCAAGTTTTTTTTTAAATCAATCTATTCATCATTTCTTATGATGTAGTAGCACTCCCTCATACTCATATTTCAGAATTTGTTCAGCCATTCCTCAACTGATGAGTATTCTCCCAGCTGATGCAAATACTATGGAAGATATGGATTCTTTTCCTCTTTCCCTGATATCCTTGGGAAACAGATCCAATGCTGCATCTAAGGGTATACACAATTTTTAATTCTCTGATTGAAATTCCAAATTGAGCTCCAAAAAATGGTTGGATAAGTTCACAGGTCCACCAATGGTGCATTAGTGTCCCTGTTTTTCCTCATCTCCTCCAACACCTTGCCCTTTTGCCATGTTAGTCAATCTGAAGGATGTGAGATGATGTCTCAGAATTTCTATGGTTTAATTTTTTCTAATCAGTTTTAGAACTTTTTATTTACCTATGCATTGCTTCTTCACATCTTTAGCTCATTTATCAATTTGGGGATGACTCATTCTTATAAATTTGACAAAGTTCTAAATATATTTTAAATATGAGGTCTCTGTCTGAAAGGCTATCTATAAAAACTTTTTCTTAATTTTCTGCTTTCCTTCTACTCTTGACAGCATTTATTCAATTTGTACAAAAATTCAATTTAATGTACTGAAAACTATATATTTTTCATTTTACGTTATCTATCTCTTGTATCTATCTCTCTAAATTCATTCTCTTTTCCATAAATCTGATAGGTACTGTCTTCTCTGTTCTTCTAATTTACTTAGAGTATCTCCTTTTACCCCTAGATCATTTATCTATTTTGATTTTATCTTAGTGAATGGTATAAAATATTGGTCTATACCTACTTTCTGCCAAACTAGTTTCCAGTTATCCCAATAAATTTTATCATGGATTTCCTATGCCCCAACCCTGGATCTATACTTATGTCAAATACAAGATTCTGTTTTACTGTTCTACTTTTCTATTTCTTACACAATGCCAGATAGTTTTGATAATTTCTGCTTTTTAATACCTCTAGACTTCCTTCTTTTGCATTTTGATTAATTCCTTTGATATTCTTTATCTTTTATTTTTCCAAATGAATTTTATTCTTTTTTTTCAAGCTGGAAAAATATTTTTGATAATTTAATTGGGATATCATTGAATAGTTAGATTAGTTTAAATAGGATTGTCATTTTAATAATATTAGCCCTGCCCATCCATGAGCAAATAATATTTCTTCAATTATTTAAATCTTTTGGTTTTGGTAACCATGAATCCAGCTCTAAGCTCCCTCCCTCCAACAATTATTAAATAGCAATTTCTTCACTTAAATTTAAAGACAATAGGATAGAATCATCCATAAAGAGTAGAAAATGTGTCATGTTTCTATAGTTTCATGGAACTGTGTTCATTATTAACATAATGCATAATTAACATAAGTATTCTACCAAGTAATTCAAAGGTAAATTATTTAGAAAAGGGTAGTGAAATGGAGGAAGGAGCTAGGAAATATTATATTTTATTTTGGAGTCCAGGAGGATTAACTGCTTAATAAATGAAGACATCTGGTCCTGGGAAAGATTAGGTTAGGGACATAAAATCTGACAAATATATATGGTAGTTAGGAAAGCAATGAGGACTCTTCTTTGATGTTTTATTGAACCCATTTTGGTAGGAGCAATAGCTTCAGAATAAAACCTGATGACTTTTTTATCTCAATTGAACTAGATAAGAGAAGAAAGGAGAAGATAAAGAAGAATTATTTCTACTAATAAATATAAATGACAATAGGACCCAGAAATAAATGTGAGGAAAATTAGTTCCAATGTAAAGTTAGCTTTTGACAGAGATAGAGAAAGGACTATTCTGATAAATATCCATGATGTTATCATGAAGTAAAGAGAAGCAGTAAAGAGTAGCATATAAAGAGATAAACAGATTCTGGAAAAACAGAATTCAAATGCTACCTCTGACATATTAGCTACGTAATCCTGTAAAATATTATTAACTTCTTAGTGCCTCCAGGGAAATGTGTATGATTATAAATTACAGATAATCTTTTTTTGTGGAAGGAGTTCACACTTTGGGAATTACCTTATGCCAATGGAATCAAATTCCTGAGAATTGCTTATTCTTTCTAAAAGATGGAGGATTGTAGCAAAATGGATAACATCATGATTAACCATTTATGCCATAATATGAAATGGCCTTCCTTCTTTCTCCTTCAAATTTCTTTTCTTGTATCATTTCCAACTTTCTAATTTCCCATAATAATGAAGAAAAAGAGGTATACCTACTGTTCATCAATACATGTAATCAATCTCTCATTCTATGTGCTTCATATAATTTCTTGTCATCTGAATTAGTTTAAGCAATCACATTTATCTCTTGGTCATTCAACAACCTAAATTAGCTCTAGCTTATCTTCCTACTGATTTATTTAAAACTTTCCAACTCTAAAGAAAAGCATCCCCTTGATGTATATCTATTAACCAGTCATAATACCAAGATATATAGTGGTAGGGAGGAAAGAGCACTGGACTTGGCCTCAATAAATACCTGGTTTTAATTCCTTCTCCAGCATGAGGTATATACTGTTATGTTAGAAATTGATCTTATATTTATTTTATCTTATATTATATTATATATATTATATTTATATTAATAGATATTGACAAACTATCACTGATAGGGAGAGCCAGTTGGTGGTGGTGGTAGAAGGATTTGTTAGACTGACAGGCTATGAATTCTGCTCGAGATAGGTTACAAAAAAACCCTATTCATTAAACTAATTTAAAAGGATCAGGGACAGAAAAAGGAAATATAGATGGGTAGGAGATATATTACCCTAAAGGTACAAAATATAATAATAATAACCCAGAACCCAATCTCTCCCTCAAAAGAAGTCTTCTTAATGACCAACGGTGATTCTCCTTAATACTATTCTCAACTGACTAACTAAACCCCCAAATCTGACTATCTACCATATTCTAATATATATGTTTATAATTATTAATCTCATTTAACTATAATCACTCTTTTCTCCCCTTCTCATTTTATAGGTGAAGAAACTGATATTCAGGAATGTGAAGTGATATGCTCAAGATCTGACTGGCTATAAATATTAGAGCAAAGATTTGGAGTCAAATCATCATACATTAAAAAAATACTCAAAATCTGTTTTTCTACCTTATATTCAATATTGTATATTGGTATTAAGGCATTAACATGGTAAGGGATAGGGAGTGAGGATTAAGTGACTTTCCCAGGGTCATAAAGCTAGAAATATTGGAGGCCAGATTTCAACCCAGAATCTCCTGTTTCTAGTCCTACCTTTCAATCCATTGACCTACCTAGCTGCCTCCTACTAAATTGTTATTGTTTTTGATATTGATAACTGCATAATAATTGACATGCTTTATTTGATTCCTTGTAGTCTAACTTCTCTTGTACTCCAACTGCTATTATAGTTAGACTTTGAGACATTGAAAAGAAACTATGATTAAGGGGAAAATAATCACCTTGGACCTTTCTTATGAGCAGAGATAAGCAAAGCCTAACTATTCAGCAATTAGTATTACCAATTCCTTCTATAGGGACAAGTTATATCCCCACTAGGATCTCCATAATCTGTCATCTATATAGTCCTATTATATTTAAAATATTGCCTCTCAGAAACTGACTCTCTGATCTTAAGAGAGATCAACATAGTAAACCTGCCTTTACTTCTTCCAATTTAGTTTTCTAGAAATTCAATTGAAGGGTGGATGATCACTTTCAAAAATATTTTTTTTAAGATTTCATTTTCAAGTGTTGGTCAAAGGAGATGACCTCTGAGATTTGTTTCAGCTACAGAACTCTGTGATTCTGGATTTTCAAAAGTTTAAAAATGAGAGCATGTGTGAATTGATTTTCTAAAACTCACTTCTCTAAATACATCATGTTTAATGCTAAAGAGAAAAGATGGAAAGTGAGATTATTTTACATGTGTTTCCCCATCTTGTCACATTTCAGAAGACACATTTAATCAATGAGAGGGCTGTTCCAAAACACCCTTTGGGTAAAAGATAAACAAACAAAACATTTGCCTTCTGGGTTATGTCATTCCACATAACTAGTTACTGAATTGCTAACAGTTGGCCTAATTAATGTGGGCAGAGTGCAACAGAGCAATCCAGTGCCTTCTAGTGAAAGACTCTGGGAGCTTCCCATTGTCTGCCTTTGATTAGGAGTAAGGCTGAATAACTTGACTACTTAACTGGAGAGTGCTAATAAAGAATGATCAGATCACGAGAAAATAAACTGCTAGAGAATCTGTTTCCAGGAAGGTCAGAAATGAGTAAAATTTGGGGTGAAATGTAAACCTGTTTGTTGGTCAGATTAATGTTGAGTACCTAAAGGCTAGGCATACTTAGGAAGATAGGCAAATCTGTTCAAAGAAAATGCTTCAAATGGCTCCCATTTCTCAAGGAATTTTGTCATAGAAGTCTAGAACTGACTCTGGTCAAGATTTGTTAAAGAATCACTTTTTTGAAAATTCATGTTTTGTTTTTATATTTAAAACAAATGCAGATTTCTTCTTGATGAAACCTCTTAGTGAAAGGTTTCAAGTAAAATAGATATTTCATATCTGTAGTATCTTTTTACCTCACAATTTTACTTTATTTAAGAAAAATTATTTTTGCTTCCTTCTACCTCAAAAACATGGGAAAAAATAAGATTACAAACAAAAAAATCCTTCTAACACTATGTAGAGTTAAACAATTTGCCTAAAAATATGTATATTTCAAAGCATACTCTAAATCCAAGATTTCGTAATGGATAGCATGGTTATCTCCCACTGGTCCTCTGAAATAATGAATGATCACTGTATTGATCATAGTTCTTATACTTTTAAAAGTTTTTCTTTTGTTATTTTGTTGTATTGTTTTTCTACATACCATTATCTTGGTTCCTCTGATTTTATTCTTTATTAGTTCATAAAATTCTTGAAATTATTCATTTTTATTATGTTAATGTTATAAATGATTAGTATTTACTTCTTATTTTGCTATGCATCAGTTCACATAAGCCTTTCCTTATATTTTTCATCTACACTCTTTTTTTTAAACCCTTACCTTCTGTCTTAGAATCAATGCTAGGTATTGGTTCCAAAGTAGAAAAGTGGTAATTGGGGTTAAGTGATTTGCTGAGGGTCACATGACTATGAGGTGTCTGAGGCCAAATTTGAACCCAAGACTTCCTACTAGCAGGCCTGGCACTTTATCTACTAAGCCACCTAACTGCCCTATCCCTTTATTTCTTATTGCACAAAAGTTGTCGACCATATTAATATAACACAAATTATTCAGCCTTTCTTCATTTGAAAACACCTTGTCAAAACCTGATCAATATTCTGAAATGACTCAAATGATCCCTAGGTCTTAAGCATCAGATAATATTGCAGTTTTGTCTTTTAGAAAATATTATAGTTTCTTGCAGAGTACAGGCACTATTATCCTACAGACTCTTTTGGGAAAGATTCTAACCCCAGTCAATCCTTAATTATTTTTATATGTAGATAATTCAGATCAATTTCTGACAGTTATTAAAACAAATTTACATACAAAAGACTACATCAAGTGCTGAGAAAAAAAATAAACTGAAGTGGATAAAGTCTGAGAGTCAAAAAAAAAAAGGTCAAGATCAAGATGACCAGAAGTATAGAAGTGGGGAGTTACTGTGGTTTCTTGCTTCAATAATGCTTGAAAGGAACCCACTCCTCAATTCCCAGGTGGAACCACCCTTCACTTCCAGTAACCATCACTTCTCTCCTGCTATCTGAGCAGCAACTGTCTGCCTCAGCATCCCTATTGCCTCTTCTCCATCTCCTATAACCAGAACTCAAAGGCCATTATTAAACAGTTATTAATTAATTAAATTATTAACTGCCTGGAGCTCTGTTCCTCTTATGTCTGCCCATCTAAATCATTTTACTTCAACTAAGATGATATGGAATCGAAGATCTTTTCCAAGTATTTCCTATACTATTCACATGAGGAGAGGAAACTTTCTAAGAAACTAGTGAAACTTTAAAACCAATGAAGACAGCAATATTTCTTTCAAAATATTAAGAAATCAGAGTGATGACTGAGAGAATGGGCTGATTATAATCAAATATCCTGGACTCGGAAAAACAAAAATGTCAATTTAGACATTACTGGGATCACACAAACTGGCCACTGACAAAAATGCCTCCCACATTCATAAGATTTTATCAAAACCTACTACACTGATGAACAGATAAAGTCCTTCAAACACCTTGGAGATCAAGTTATCAACCTGCAAAATGAGAACATCAATTCTTATGGAACAGAATATCTTTTTGGTAAGCACAACCTCGGAGACAGTGACAAGGAGAACAAAGTCTCGACCTGGATTCTCCCCAAACTAAGAACTGTGGGTATGACTGCTAACTGGTTTTCTTTGCATGCATATTTTGTATAACTGACTTTTTCATGAGCTGTATCAAATGCACCTCTCCTCCTAAAAAACAAAGTCTAACATCATTTACATTCCAACTTGGAATAGGTTAAAAAAATCACAAAAGAAAAAGTGGATAGCATGGTCCTTTCAGGCAGTTTCGTGGAATCGAAGGACTTTTGAAGTATCAAAATCAATGCAACTAAAATGAGGAAAAAATGAAAATTGGTAAAAGGTTTCAGAATTAAATATCTCTGATGACTAGCTTACATGCTTATAGAAAATTAATACAAAGACATTTAATCATGTGTTATTCTTTAATAAGTGAGTAGTCAAAAAATGTGAATAGGTTTTATTGAAGGAAGAATCACAAGCAGAGTCATGTGATGTTCTAAATTTCTTAATAATGTGAAAATGCAAGATGAAACATCTTTAAGCAGATTAGTAAAGATGATAAAAAAGATGAATATAATCAATATTGGAGGAACATAATGGAATAAAAGCATCTAGATGATCTACTTGTGAAGTTCTGGATTATGCTAATCATTTTAGAAAGTAATTGTAATTACACTTAAAAATGGCTAAGATGTCCATGTTCTTTCATCCAAAGGTTCTACTTGTGAGTTGTGCTGTTAGAGGACTAGAGAAAAATATAAAGCTTGCATATACACCTAGCTTTTTTCTTTGTAGTAGTGAAGAATGGAGACAGTGTAGATATGCAGTATAGCTATCCATCTCTTCAAGAAAATAAGCAGAACACAGTATATGGTTCCAATGGAAAATATTACTATACCATATGAAGGAAAAAAGATTCAGGAAACATGGGAAGATTTGTTGGGATTAATGAAAAATAAAATAGGTTGAGAATACATGGAAAGAAAAAGAAAAATATTATGGAATAAAAATAATATGGAAAAAATAAAAATAATGAAAACTAAAAATATAAAAACTGAATGTTTAATAATTATAATGTCCAAGCTTGGTCATAGGGAGAGTTGATAATGCTCTAAAGGGCTGATGAAAAATGATGTTAGCTACCTTTAAAGGGAATGTGACTTTTCTCTTCTTAACAATAGTACTCCCTCAAAGCACCTGGTTAGGGTCAGAGTACGCTACTCCTGTCCTTCCATATATTTGTAATCCTGCCATGAGAAAGAAAGATCATAGAAATAAAGTAAACTGAATAAAATATAAAAAATTATCATACTTCAAAACTCAGAAAGTGGTTCAATTGTTATTGGTCAGTCATATCAAACTCTATGTGACCTAATATGAGATTTTCTTGGCACAAAATATTAAAATGGTTTGCAATTTCCTTCTCTGGCCCATTTTATAGATGAGGAAAATGAGACGAAGTTATTTGACATGCCAAAGGTCATGTAACTTTGAAGTGTCCATGGCCAGATTTGAAATGATGAAGAAGAGTCTTCTTGACTCTAGATCAAATTAACTCTACAACTTAGCTGTCCCTTTGCAAATGATATACTATCTAAGACTGATAGTATGCTTAATTATCTGAGTAATTAACTATCTAAGACTGAAGTGTGTTTAATTATCTGAGATATCTAAGATATATCTATAGATTACAAGGATACTATACTAAACACTAGCAGTTAGTGATCTTGAAATAATTAACAAAAAATCTATAGGTGTTTAATTTATAATCGGAGTAATATAAATTCTGAGAGAACTGGGTTCATCATTAAGTTATAAATTATGAAATGACAAATTAATTACACCAAACTTACATAGACTTCTGTCATATATTTATGGGCTAATTATAAATCATTTAAAAAAAAACAAACTTCTGTACCTACATATTGGTAAAAAAAAAGTTTAAAAGGATCTTAGAAATAATTCAATCTATCAGCTCTCATTTTATAGATGAAGAAATGCATCCAGAATACATTAGAGAATTGTCCAAGGCCACAAAGATGCTAATCAGTAAAGGCAAGTCTTAAACTTAGATCCTTTGATTTCAAATCCAGAACTCTTTACAATGCAATATTCAACTCTAAAAATAACAGATAAACTAAAATCATAACTTAAAGCAACTAAAATAAGTATTTTATTTTGCTTTTACATATCCTTTTTAATGTAATGAACAACTTGTTCATTACTTACTTGTACATTCAGTCACTTATTCATTAAGACATTACATCAATGACTTTCTTGACATGAACCAATTTTTGGGAATATATTTTTATTGATAAAATTAAAATGCTTCTTTTGTCCATTTAAGCTCAGATGGTATTTATTTTCATTTCCAGAGTTGTGAGTTTTTCTTTAAGTTATTTATATGTTCCATAAGACAGAAGTTATATTGAAATTCAAGTGTGAACATATAACTCCTTAATTAATTCCAATAGCTCCCATTACCTTGGCATTAATTCATAATCTTCTCCACCTCCCTATTCCCCACCTTTACAATTTTCTTATACCTTTTGTTTCTACACTATCCAGTAGCATGTTAGCATGCTTGAATTAATTCTCTTTTGCTCTGTCCAGGAGCAGAATATGTGGTAAAATGAAAGTTGTAAGAAACACTCATTCCAGGCATTTTCCCCAGCTGTCACTGATGCCTGGAATTGTCTCCTTCCTCATCTCTGCCATCTTGCTTCCCTGGCTTCCTTCAATATACGATGAAAATCCAACCTTCTAAAAGAAGACTTTACTAATCACCTTTAATGTTACTGTCTTCTTTCTGTTCATTGTATTCAATTTATCACTGATCTGTTTTTTTTTTTTGTGTGTGTGTGTATTTTGTGTTTTTGTATTGTTTCCCAATATGTTGAGTTTCTTGAAAACAGACTGATTTTTGCCTATTTTTGTATTTTAGCCTTTAAAGAATGTAGGGATATAGTAGAGAGTAAATAAATGTTGACTGACTGACTGAATGAGCACATCTTAAAAATTGTGCAAGAATGAGTATTCTACCCATAGTCTCATTTTATCCTCACAGTGGTATCTCAGTAGTGTACTATGGTGGACATAATAGACCTTAGCGAAATTTTTCCTAGTAAGACCTAGAAATTCTTGCCCAAATAGAGATTTGAACCAAGGACTTCAGTAAGATTAATGAAACATTTCAGGAATTTTTTTTTATTTTCAGAAAGAATTAAAATGCTTGAAATATATATACAAAATATTTCAATACATAAATATATATGGCAGGCCCTTAAACCAGTTCCAGGAAAGGTTATTTTACAATTTGCTAATTATATAATTAATATGATGCAAGGAATTTCTTCACATGTCTACTCTGCCTGTAGTGGTCATTAATTGGATCATATTTATACTGAATAAAACCAAAGATAATTTAAGGTAGTCATTTTTTATAACCACTCTGCTAAAGTACCCATTTATTTGTTATTTTAAGGTAGGAGTTTTATAGATAGTCCTTAAAAGTAAACATCTGGCCCAGTCAGGGATGAGATACACCATCCATAATATAGAAATTAAAAAAAAATTATTAAGATCTAGGAGGGCTGAGATCTATAATGGAGGAAGGAATATTCATATAAATTAAATCACATCTTTTCAGTGTTCAGCTGTAACACACATACACAAAAAATTAGAGGTGGTAACTTTTATACAAATGTATATTTATTTATACTGGCAGCTACATGGAACAGTGGATAGAATGCTAAGCCTCAAGTCAGAAATACCCAAGTTGAGATCCAACCATAGGCATTTACTAGTTGTCTGATCTTGGGCAAGGAACTTGACTCTGTTTTCCTCAGTTTCCTCACTTGTAAAATGAGCTGGAGAAATAAATGATAAACTACTCTAGTGAGAACCTCAAATGGAATCATGAAGAATAACTGCATTGTAATGGAATACTATTTCACCAAAAGAAATGATGGATAGAACAGTGACACATACACCTTCACCTACAACCTCCCCCGCCCTACACACAACACAATGGAAAGATTAATAAGTGATGCAAGCGAAGTGAGCAGAATCAGCAGAATGTTGTACCCAATGACACCCATTTTCAGTAATGTCAGGATCCAGAACAACCCCAAAGCACTCATGATGAAAAAGTCTATCCACTACCATAGAAGAAACTGTTAGAATACAAATGCAGATTGAAGTATTACATCCTTTACTTTATTTCCTCCATGATTTTTTCTTTCTAATGCAAGCATTATGTGTCTTCTTTCACAACATGAGAGACATGGAAATATGGTCAAGGGTTCAATCCCTTTTTTTGTTAAGCTGGGTTATTTTATATTTTTGTAAAAATTTCTCTTAGATTATCAGATTTATTGGCATTCTTGGACAAAGTAACTTTGAATAAATGCTAAATTTCTTCTTCATTGATTATGATTTTACCTTTTTGATTTTTGAAACTGGTAATTTTCTTTTCTCATTTCTTGTTTATTTTTTCAAGTTAACCAATGGTTTATCTATTTTATTTATTTTTTCATATAGCCAGCTCATTGTCTTATTTATTAGTTCAATCATTTTTACTTTCAATTTTATTAATCTCTCCTTTGATTTTCAGAATTTCCCATTTGATCTTTAATTAGAGATTTTTAATTTGATATTTTTCTAGTTTTTTTTCTTTTAGTTGTATGCCTAATTCAATCATCTGCTCTTCCTCTATCTTATTGATGTATGCATTTAGATATAGGAATTTTCCGAAGTGTAGTTGTGGCTACATCCAATAATTTTTGCTATGTTGTCTCCTCATTGTCATTCTCTTTAATGAAGTTATCTATATTATTTTTTATAATTTGTTCTTTAACTCATTTATTCTTTAAAATAAAATTATTGGTTTCCATTTAGTTTTTACTCTGTTTCTTTTGTTGAATGGAATTATTATTGCATTGTGTTCAGAAAATGATATTTAGTATTTCTGCTTTCTACATTTGGTTGTGAGGTTTTTTGCCCTATTGTATGGTCAGTTTTTGTAAAGTTGCATATACTTCTAAGAAAAAAAATATATTTCTTTCCTTTCCCATTCAGTTTTTTTTCCAGAGGTCTATCCAATCAAAAATTTTAAAATGTTTTACTTATAATTTCTGTCTTGTTTATTTTTTGGTTGTATTTATCTGCTTCCAATAGGAAAAGGTTAAGGTTCCCAACTAGTAATGTTTTACTATCCATTTCCTTCTGTAACTTGTGTAACCTCTCATTTAGGAATTTGGTTTCTATGCCTTTGACACATATATATTTAATATTGATATTGTTTTATTGTCTTTAGTGCCTTTTTATCAAGTTGTAGTTTCTTTCCTTATATCTTTTGATTGGAGGAAATTTTACTTTTGCCTTGTCTAAGATATTAATTGCTTCCCTTAATTTTTTTAAATTAGCTGAGCTACAGTAAATTCTGCTCTAACCCCTTACTTTTACTCTTTGTTTTCCCTGCTTTAAATGTGCTTCTTATAATCAGCATAATATGAGATTCTGGTTTTTAATGCACTCTGCTATCCTTTTCCATTTTATGGGTGAGTTCGTTCCATTCCCAATTATAGTTATGATTACTAATTTTGTTTTTCCCTCCATCTTATTTTGTCTGTTTACCCTTCCCTCTCTCTCTTTTCAGCCATTCCCCCTGTTCAGAGAAATTTTGCTTCCAAACACTGCCTCTCATAATTTGTTCCCCTTTTATCCATCTCTCCTTCTTTTATTCCTCCTTCCCTCCAACTTCCCAATAAGTTAATGCAGGTTTCTATAGCTTATTGAATGTGGGCATTAATTCTGTTTTGTAGCTAATTCTGATGAGAATAAGTGATCATGGAAGTATGTATTGTATAAGACATCTAAAATATATGTCATATCACCTGCCATGTTGGGAATGGGGAGGCAGGTGGAGGGAGAGAGGGAAAATCAAGAAAATTTTCTTATCACAAAAGGTCAGAAAATAATTATTAAAATTATGTTGACTTGTAAAGAATTTAAAAAACAATCAAATACAAATATGTGAATTTAAAAAATTTGAGGATTCCTTTGCCTTTTCAAGGAACTAGAAAATTGATAAGAGAATAACTTTAAGTGATAAATTTGATCAAATAATTTACAGACATTAAATCTTAGAAGTGAATTAACAAACTATTTATATAAACTAATTGAATAGCAATTAAGCCAAAATTCTGAAATAGGTCAGTTGACACCAGTAAATGTCAAGAAGCTATTGATCTTTAAAACAGAAGCATTGTGGAAATAAAAACAAATGACCTAGTATAGATTTTGGGGATGTATGTTTTAAAATAACTAGGGCAGATTCTGTAGGCTAGATAATTCATTTTTCTGGAAAGGATCTATTATTTCCTTTAGGAAAACAATTGCTGTGGTTATTTCAAATACAGCCATTGTACTGAAATATAAAGATAGTACTTAAAAATAAAGAATGATTAATAACAACAATGATGAAAAGAACTGTGATCTAAATATGTCTTTCCTCTTTTCTTTATGGTAGTCCTAAGAGAAGAATACTGGACATTAAGTCAGGAAGAATTGGATTCAATTCTTCTCTCTAATATAAGTGCTAAGACCTTTTGCAAATTGTTTTGCCTTTCTAAACCCCAATTTCCTCAACTGTAATACAGAAAATAATAATTGAGCTTTAATAACAGTAGCATATTTCTTAGAGCTAGTGAATGGAAATTTCTTAATTTCTTATTATAGACTGTTATGTTTAACTTCTATTTCTTTCAAAATTTTAAAATGCATTATTAAATGGATCATATGTAAGCACTTACAAAGTTAAACAATAATTATTATAGTTCAACATAGATTAATCAAAAACACCTGACTAACTTCATTTTATTTTTCACAGTCTAACTAGGCTTATTATATGAGTGAATGGAATAAGCACAATATGGAAAATTATAGACTAGATAATCCATTTAGGTCATTTTTAACTGAGTGAATGATCTGAAACACAGGACATGGAGAACATTTTCTTGTGGAGTGCACAAAAGATTTGTCTCTGTCCCTGTTCAGTGTTATATTTATATCAATGACCTGACGTCATGAATTACATACTTCTTAAATTTCCAAATATCAGAAAAAAAGAAGAGAAAACATTTTGGAGGGCAAAAATGTAAGTCCAAAAATTTATAAGAGATTGGAACAAATGACTACACTGAATAATATATAATTCAAAGGGAATAAAGGTAAAGTTCAAAACTAAAATTCAAAAGGTCTGTGTTACAAACTACAGGAATATTTAGGATGTAGGGGGCAAGATAAGAAGCCATTTGTTTTGAAAAATACTTGGAATCTTTAATAGAAAGCATATTTTATATTCATCAATAGCCAAAACACAGACAAAAAGGCATATCAAACTAATTCTATCTTATGATGCACTGAGAAAAACAGTGTCTGCAGTAAAGAAGGTTTCTTTTTATTGATTTTATAATTATAATATTCCCTTCAATTCTTGGTGTCACACTTTCAAAAAGACATAGAAACCCAGGACATTGTCCAGAAAAGAGTGACTAATTTTTTAAATTGGAAAACATCTACTATAATAATTAGTTGAAAGGGCTAACAATATTTTAGCCTGGAAAGAAAAAAAAATTTAGAGGGAAAATGAGCATTTTCTCTTTTAAGTATATGGACTAGGCATTAGCTTTTTTCATGGCCACAGAAGGCATAACTAGAAACTGTTGGAAGATGTTGCAGAGAAATAAAATTTAGCTTAATGTAGGAAAATATTTTTTTTTAAAATTGAAGCTCATCAAAATTAGAATGAACTTCCATTATAGGAAATCATGAATCAAGACTAGATGATGTTTTCAGGGAGACAGGGTGTTGCAGAAGAGATTATTGGTCATATATGTGTTGGACTAGATGATCTTTGAGGACTCTTCTAATTTTTAGATTTAGTCCTTCTGAGTCATTCATCTATTCACACCATAGCACACTAACACACACATTTAACTTAGAAGAGTAGAAAGTCATGTGTGGGAAATGAGATCTTAAGTATTTAGAATTTAGATTCTAGATCTGAATTCTAGATCTAGATCTAAACTTAAATTCTAGATTTAGAATGTGAGGGTAATTTTTTTCAATCCCTTCATTTTATAATTGAGGATACTAAGTCCTAGAGAGTTTCAGTGACTGGTGCAAAAAGCAAACAGGTAATAAATAGCCAAACCAGGTTTGGAACTTATATTCTTTGACTTCAAATACAATATTCCTTTTGCTAAAATTCTCTGCCCATTTTGATCATATTTTCATTGTCATGCAGATTTAAAATCTTTTAACTGCTTTGTCAGTACGGCCAAAAGTTCATTGTAACTCACATTTATATAGTATTTTCTTCGATGAAAGTTAACCTGATCCCTCATTATGACAGGAAAGTGGCCTTGTTTTACTGAAAGTCATGGCAAGAAAAGACAAATCTGACAGACATCAACTTGAATGATTTTGTAATAATGGACTTGGTAACAGATTATGCAACTCTTAGAGGACTAGCCTACATTATGAGAAAGTTATGCCCATAATAACTCTTTGGCCCTACAAAATGATTCAAGAAAAACACCTGTGTTTTCATATGAGATCACTAAATGAGTTTGGGAGTTGAGGCTCACCCTTTGCTGAGAAACTTGGTTTAAAATCAGGATGGTGCCTCACTTAACAGCAATTTAACGATGTCTCAAGGAAGCAATTTTCCTTAGTGGAAACTGACTCTATTTTCTCTAGAAAAACAAAACCGTATTTTTAATAGTTATCCTGCACTTTGGGGAAGCCTAAAACAGACCTTGTATCCCAAAGTTAAAGAAAGAAGATTAGCTGCTTAAGCTTCTCATACTGGGGGCACTTAAACTTCATACTTGAACTTCAATCATGATTTAGAGGAAGTGTGCCTGCAAATTGAGCATAAAGATTATTAATAGTATGTGTAATCCCTCTAACAACTTGACTTTCACAATAGTACCCCCAAGATACTACAAATTCAAATATATTTAGTATTTAGAATGATAGTTAATTTATATCTGAAATAATGAAAACATGATTGGGCATCCTAATTTAATAAGTTTGCTTAATACATGAAAATGTCACCATCTGTAAGTCCTAGTCATGCATTCATAGAAAAATAGAACTGGAAGGGACTAGATCATGTCATCTGGCTTATCCACATGGCTTCATTAAAAGGTTGAAATAGTTTTTTTGGCAGGGGTTGTATTATAAAGGGTAAAATGATCATAACCTTTAATCATGCAATTAATTAATGGCAACCTCAGAAATAGAATCCAGATTTCTAGTTTCAAAATTGAGCTTCTCTCAATTTATGGTGAACATTCTGAGAATTCTTGTGTCATAGCTTAAATGAATATCAAACTTTGAATTATTTTTTTCCTAACGGAATTATTTGAATTTACCCTGAAATTGCTAAAAAGTCTTCAAATTTCTATTTTTTTCCTCAGTGTTGGTAATCTAAATAGAATTTATATGATCAGAAAGAAATACAAAAGCAACATTAACTAAATTGTATATTTTTGAAATAATTTTGGATGATTTGGGTTCAGCTTCAATTAGTTATTTTTTTAAAAATAGATTGATACATGTTTAAAATAATAAAGTAGATGATTTATCATAATAAAGTTATGTAATACGATATAGCTGCAATTTCTAGCCAGTTATTCTCAGGAACATAGAGCTAGAAGGTATCAGAACCTTTTGTTTGAAGTATACTTCAGACTCATAGAAAGACAGTATTGTTCATTGAACAGTGATTATCTATCAATCAAATTGTGTGTATTTATTAAGCACCTGCTATGTTCAGGAAATTGTTAGGCACTGTTCATACAAAGACAAGAATAATGTAATCACTGTCCTCAAACTGATTTTTATATTCAAATTGTGGCTGAGATACAGAGATTAAGAACACAAATATAAGTGGTCTTTTTTTTTGTAAGGATCATTTCACAATTCTCTGTCATAATCACAAAGTAATTAAATAACTATGTTAGAAATAAATGGAATCAGAGACTAAGAGAAGGAAGAAAAATCTTAGCTATACTCTAGTTCTGCTCTTTTATTTTATGATGAGTATACTTAGATCTAGAAAAGTTGAAACACGTGCCCATTGTCACATAACTTTCAACTGGAAGATGTATACTTTATATTTAGATCCACATCTTTGAATTTTACTCTAGTGTAAGCAGTATGTGTCTTCTTTCACAACATAATGAAACATGGAAATATGTATTATATAATAACACATGTATGACCTAGATCATATTTTCTGCCATCTTGAGGAAGTGATGGGCTAAGATTAAGGGAGAAAAAATGAATCACAAAATGTCAGAAATCAGTCATGAAAATTGTGTCAAAGTGTAATATTGGAAAAAAAATTAAAAACATTTAGATCCAAATTATTATACTAACATCCTCAAAATATGTCTTTCCTTTATCTGTGAGAGTCACTCCAGATAGACTGTCATGGATTAGATGCAATCTTCAGTTTTGAAATTAATGACATTAAATACACATTTGAATGCATTGTGATTCCCAGAGATTGGATTATAGTATTTTGAATGGAGAATCAAAAGAGCTGAGCAAAATTATTTTAGACATGTTTTAGAAACTTGTGCTAGATGCTTAAGGGTTTTTGGATGAACCAGTGATACTTTGATCTCTCTGTGCACATTATGATGAATTAACTGTTAGCCATAGTGTGCAATCAGCAGAATTAATCAGTGGTCCCTTATTAAGATAATATTTTTTCAGTTCATTGATATTAGAACAAGAGAAAAGTTTCATCCTTTGTTTTATTTTTCTCTCCTAAAAGTGTTATGTAGAACATTCCTGCTCCAGGAATGTCTGTGAAGAGATGAAGAGGTTTCTCTCTCCTAAGTCAGCTATAGTGATTACTTATTCATGGCAGAAGGCTTATTATTATATGTACTTCCAAACAAATATGAGATAAGATCTAAGACCCCTAGCTCCTTCTACTTATGTTTATTTCCTGAGCGTAGTTGACTCAACAGTGATTTGGAGATGGTTGAATCTAGCTTTAGAGGCAAACTCTAGAGACTTGAGAGGTTAGAAAAGTTGTCCTCTTGTCTGGAATTGACTGGCAAAAACAGTAGATTTTGTCAACTACTTCCTTTTAGAAGAAGATGACTCCTGACAGCAAGATGAGCCCAAATTTTACAGTGGTTTACCAGAATATGTAGACAATGAGGGAATTGTTTCTGCAGGGCAAAGTCACTGTTGAAGCGTTTATCAGCTATTTAGCAGTTCCACAAAAGTTCATATTTTGATGTTTTCAGCATAAATTTCCTGGGAATATAGCACTACTTCATATTTTAAATAGTTATCAGTGTATGTTGATTTAGTCCTTTAAGAAGTCATCCTTGGGAAAGAAACAATCTATTAATTTTACCTAAATGTAAAATTTGGTATATTTCTGAGAACACTATGAATATTCTTGGTCTTCTCTTTGTAGTAAATAAATTTTAGACTATCTCTGCATTTGCCCCAAGATTATATATGATATGTAAAGCATATATATAATTAAAAAATACAATTGTGATCATTTAAAAAATCAATTCATACTATTAGTCCAAATTACCTTTTTTCATTCTGCAACCAATTAAATAATTATAAAATTTTAAAAATAATTTAAAATTTTCTTATTTTTATCAAATACATATCAAATAATTTTATCATTCATTTTAAAAATTGAGTTCTAAATTCTATCTCTTTCTCCCTTTACTACTGTACTGCTGAGACAGTATGTAATTTGATGCAAGTAATACATGTGCAGTCATGCAAAACCTCTTTCCATATTGGTTATGTTGCAAAATAAAACACAGACAACAACAACAAATAAAAACAACAACTTGGAAATATGTATATAAAGTGTTAAAAAGTGAATTGAGCAGAACCAAAAGATCACTGTCACAGTAATAACTTATTTAAATAATTTAATCTTACTTATAATGACATAACTCAATAGGTAACCAAGTCAAGTACATAGTCATTGCGGATGATCCTGGTGGTAAAGAAACATGAGAAATATCATGGATAAAGAAGCAGGTGAACCTGGGGACTAAGTATGTAGTGATGGGAAAGAAAGAGAACTAGCAAGAAATTTAAAAAGGCAAATTAATGTTATTAGCAAATTAAAGAAATAATCCTCAGGAAATGAAAATGAGCATATCTTACAATGAATCTTGTAATAAATACTTTGGGGAATTTTGAGCCAGGTCTTGAAGGTTCCAGTCTCTGACATGCACTATTTATTTATCTATGGGTGAGTCATTAACCTCTTCGAGTCTCTGTTTCTTCCTTCATAGGAGTATGCTGGACACAGAAAAGAATAAACTGATAAATTTAGTGTGTGAATTTATATCTCTGGGATCAGCAAATGCTACAAATCAGAGCTTTATGGTTTTATGGTTTAAATCATAGGATTTATGGTTTTGCTGATTGCCTATCCTAAAGAATAATATAGATAAAATGTTAATAGTGAAGATTAAAACTAAAAGTATATCCAACAGCTGGATGTTAAACATTTACCTGAATACTCTTGCTTTTCTCTAAAACAAGAAGGTTAAGGCTAGATGTTCTCTATGGTACTTTCCAGCTCTAAATTCTATGAGTTGATGGATGCATATTTGGTTATATTAATGGAATGTGAGAAAATAAATAAACCACTAAAAAACTTGAAGATAGAATGCAACTGTGTGTGTGTGTGTGTGTGTGTGTGTGTGTGTGTGTGTGTGTGTGTGTGTGTGTAAGATAGATGACATGATGGAAGTAGCAAATCAATTCATTTGACTTGAGTAGAGTTATTATGAAAAAAGAAGTAGATATGTCTTTAGAGTTTGGGGAAAGGAAAAAAAAAGAACAAAAAAAGGCCTGAGTGAATTAGTACTCTTCTTTATCAGGATATAATTCAGATACTCAGGAGACCAAGCTCATATTATTTTGCTGGGCATAATGGTAGCTATAAAATGTATGACTGTGCTTGTATATTTATTTTTCTAAGTTCCTGATCTAATTCATATGGATGGCTTAATGAGCCTGTTTTTTTTTTCTTTTCTGTTCCATGTTGAGAAATATGGTGAGTAGATGAGATTTTGTAGACCAGTACTGAGAAATTCAAACACTTTTTTTTTTTTTACTTCAGGAGAGCATCCCTTCCCAACCTCCCCCAATGCCTCCTTCTATTACTGGGGGCTGTCAGCATTAGTTATCATGGTGTTATGGGACATTTTTTCCCTTTTGCCCATTCTTGAAAAAAAAAAAGGTGTTTCAGCTATTCTGCATCAAGTGAGCATTCAACACATTGTCATTACAACTGGTGACACTGTGAATAACTGGGGAACAAAGCTGAATACAAATTAACACTTAATGATCCCCATTTATTTTTTAAAAAATGAAAGAAAAAAATAGATTCCATCAGCCTTTTCTTCCTTCTACCTAAAACCTCCTTCTCCAGCTCCTGGTAATCTCTCTGACAGGGGAGATAATAACAATCAGATGTCAGCATTCCAGAGAACAACTACTTTCAACTTTCTGAGAGAGAACCTGCCATTCGATCACAAATAAGAAACAAAACTGCTGTTGTGGTTTGAGTTTTGTAAGTTGGAAGCCATAGTAAATGTTCTGATTTGGGCTTTGGGAGGCTTTCTGTGTCTTTGTAAAGGCAGCATGCTGTTTGGAGCTTCCAGCAACCCAAGTGTTCTTTGCTTCTGTGCATGCCTGTGTGGGTGCCTTGCTTTCATTGTTTAGAGCCATTAGCTGTGATTAGTACCACTCGTAATTGTCTAGAAATATTCAGTTCCTTTAAAAAATAATAATGAGCTCTTTGTTTTGTTGCTTTTTTAAAAGACGGGATTATTCTAAACAACTATTCATTAAACATTAATGAATAATAATTAATTATTAATTACTGGGAGGAATAACTACATGCACTTGCCTCAGGCTTGACAAGCTGTCAAAAATTCCTGCCAAAGCTGCCAGGCTCCCCGAGTTCCCAGGAAGGTGCCACATTAAACACTAAAAGTTAAGTGACATTTCCAGGAACCTGGAGAATAGCATTTGGACAAAGAAGGAACTTTCTTTCCCCCCTCCTCTGCTCTTCATTGTTCCTTCTCCATGACAGAGGACTTAAGGAACGAGGGGGGAAACTGCTGAAGTGTTCCTAAGTGCCCCATTAACTGTGGATCAGCAAACAGCAAGCTTATAATACTGCCTCAAGAAAGTAATTTTTGAAAATGATCATCAGAATGAGACCACCTCTCCTGATTTTATAAATATATTAGGTAACCTGCAAACATGCAAATAGTGAGAAGAGCATCTGTAACTACTGGGAGCATTCATTCACACAACACTGAAAGTTAAATTTAGGATTCACAACTCCCATCGACTATCCAAAGAGACATGTGCCTAACTGAGACAAGGGAAGAATTGGACCTGTGGTACATTAGTCACTCTTTAAAATTTAATTTCTTTTCTCTAAAGGAATTTTCAGCTGCACAGAAACAGAGATAGTATCTTTTTTTTCCAGGTGGGGGGAATCTAGTTCAAAAAGAAGATTTTAATGGTGATGAGAGATAATACTTCCCTGATAATGCAAAGCTATATTTGCATCTTATATTTATAGGTTATAGACTTAAAACTAAGATGGATGTCAAAGATATCCTTGCCCAAAGCCCTTACTTTCTAAATGAGGAAAATGAGTCTGAAGGAAGAAGAATGTCTTGTCTATGATTACCATAAATATGGTTGGTCACATCTGCCCAAAGTGAGATTTCAATAAAAGTTCTCTGACATGGTGTGACCAGAAAACCAACTTAAGAGGATAAGTAGTTTCTAATTTCATTTTGTCAGTCTTTTCTCTTGAAGTTTCTTCAATATGAATTTTCAGATAGTAGTGTCACAAACCAAAACTTCCATCTTAAGCCTCTTGATATCTGTCTACTTGTAACTATTCATAAATCATCAAAATTTTCAGGTAGAGTAAAAAATGATTCTATAGTTATCATAGGGAATTAATAGAATGAATTGGAACTTATGGTTCCATTTTGGCTCACATTTCTAATGTGATAGTTTTGCTACAATTCCTATTTTCTCAAGCAAAGTGAAGGGACTGTTGAAGAATTATTTAGTGAAGTCATCTTTTGTTGATTAATAAAATGGATATATTTTTAAATTTTTTCTTATTTTTAGATGAAATTAATTATAGTATGAATTCTCCATTTTGGTGGTTTTAATTCCACCATTCCTGGATAGAAAAAAAGAAATGATCTATGGTATCAAAATATTAATTTTTCTTTTGTAATGGCATAAAGGGGCTCTATTAGAATATCTATTAATATTATGTTATTAGTTATAGACTCAGTAAAGTTGTGTAATATAGTTCTTTATTGTGACGGAGTAATTAACCTGAGTTCTCAGTATCAATTCTAGTAGACCACAAGTCCTATAAAGGTCTTTTTTTCCCCTTTGTCAACCAAGAAGAGCTTACCTAAGTCTGGAGTGGTTAATCATGTCTGGGTTTGCAATAAAGTAATGCTTTCTTTTCTTAAAGCAATCACCATTTACTAAAAGGTTATTATTTGTATTAGAGGAACAGGTGCTAATACTAATGAAAACATGGGCATTGTGAAATTTTTAAATATGCTTACTATGCTATCAATTTTTTCCCTATTCCCCAAGCTAATCATCTCTCCCTGGGTACATTACTTTTGCCATTACATTTGTCAATGAAAATGTGTTGACATTTTGGAAGTGTATTTAAATCTCACAAGTATGGTGTTTCATACCTGAGAGACATATTTACCAAACATTTGCATGTGGGATCAAAGCCAAAGGCCTTAATTGGATAGTTACTCTGAGAATACCAATATGTATGCATCAACACAAAACATGAATCTGCTAATTGTTCTTCCCTGTTTTGGACATTAGGAAATTGCCATCACATGAATATGCTTCTTGGAGTTCAAATTCTTTATTTTAGTGATCTCTTACTTTCCTTTCAACAAAGAGCAGGAAGAAATTGATCTTATATTTTGTTATGTTACATATATAATAGATACAACATTAAATTATTTCTGTTAATAATTTTTGGGAATAACACATTTGTAAGACAGAGCATAGCTTTTAAGTATAATGTTACAGCAGATATTATTCTTTTGAACTATTTGGTCTTTGAGGTTAAATAACACCATTTATATTTTGTTTTTTATGGTTTATTTACGTACTCTATTTCTTGTTCTTATAGTCAAAGCAGTTTTTTTGTAAGAATTCTTCTATTTCTCTTTCATTGTTATATTTTTTTCATATAATTGAGCAAAATAACTCCCACTAATTTCTATAATTTCATCTTCTTTGGTATTATGTTCAATCTTTTCATCATTGATGCTATTGATTTGGTTTTCTTTTTTCTTAGATTAACCAATAGTTAATCAATTTGTTGATTTTTCCCCATAAAACCAACTCTTAGATCATTTATTAATTCAATTTTTTTACATTTGATTTTATTGACCTCACCTTTTATTTTTAGAATTTCTAATTTGGTATTTAGTTGGAGCTTTTAAATTTATTCTTTGTCCAGGTTTTTTTTAATTGCATTCCCAATGCATTGATCCCTTTCTTTTTTTTTTATCAATATAAGTATTTAAAGATATACATTTTCCTCTAAATACTGCTTTTGTCATATCCCATACACTTCAGTATGATGCCTCATTATTATCATTATCTTTAATGAAATTATTATTCCAATAATTTGTTCTTTTAACCACAAATTCTTTAAGATAAAGTTATTTAATCACCAATTTGTTTTTACTTTTTATTTCCATGACCCCACATTATATACGATTTTATTGCATTATGGTCTGAAAAGATTGAATTAAATAGTTCTGTTTTATTGCATTTAACTATCCTAGATATAGTCAAGTTTTGTGAAGGTGCCATATGTTGCTGAGAAAAAAAAGGTACACTAATTTATGTTTACCTTTAGTTCTCTCCAGATATCTATCATATTTAATTTTTCTAAGATTATATTAATTTTATTGACTTATTTCTTATTTGGGGCAGCTAGATTTACCTATTTCTGAGAGGGGGAAATTAAATTACTCCATTATTATTGTTTTGTAATTCATTTCATTTTTCCTTTAAGAAATCAGATTCTATAACATTTGGTGCATATAGATTTATAATTGATAATGCTTCATTATCTATGGTACATTTTAACATAAAGTTTTCCTGTTTAGCTATTTTGATTATATCTACTTTAACTTTAACTTTGTTGACATTGTAATTGCTACCCTTGCTTTCTTTGTATCAACTAAGAGCTAGTATATTCTACTCCATCCCTTTATTTTTACTCTGTGTGGGTCTCACCTTTTTAAGTGTATTTTTTGTAAACAACAGACTGTCAGTTTGTTTTTTTTAATCTTTTCTGCTTTCCATTTTGATTTTATATGTGAGTTCATCTCATTCACATTCAATGTCATTATTACTAGTTGTTTCCTTCTCTACATTCTGATTTTCCTTACTTTTGTCCTACTCTTTCTTTCTTTTTTGCTGTATCACTCTTCATATGACTAATTTCTTTAGTCTGCTATTTCTCCTTTTATCACTCCTCAAAAATTGGCCCACTTTTCTGAGGGTCCCTTTCTTATCTTTTTTCCCCTTACCTTTTAGTTTTAGCCTATCCACCCTTCCATACCTCAACTCCCTGCCACTGCATCCTTCTATTACTTTTTATGAGCTCAATTATAAAAATCCCTCCCTCATCTTATGCTGAGTCTCTTTCTTATCCCCTCACCTTCACCCTCTATTTCTTGATATGTACTCCCTTCTTAGTATGCCAACCTTTTCTTACCCCCTTGACCTGCTTTCTCATAATCTATGCTTTGTTGTCTTAGTCCCTGAGTCCCTTAAGGGGTTTTCCTTTGCTTGGTTCTTCCCTTGTCATATTAAAATCTTTCCCTTATTTCCCTCCTTTCCCCTGCCTTTTCTCTGTATGTAAAGAATATTTTTTTATCCTTCTAATTGTGTATGTTCTGTCTTTATTCCAAGTCTGATGAGAGTAGGTTTCTTGTACTACCAGCCCTCTACCCACTCCTCCCTTCTCTGTAGCAATTCCTCCACTCATTCCTCATCCATATGAGAAAGCTTTTTCCACCCTATTCCCTCCTAATTTCCTCCTCTACCATTTTGGAACATTTCATTGCATTCACCTTGACCTAAAATTTTTCCTCTATACATGACCCTTTAAAATACCCAAGCAGTGATGCCATCCCCAGAGGCCCTGAATAATATTTTTCCATGCAAAAATTAAAACATTTTGACTTTCAGGTCACATCATTATTCTTTCATCATTTTCTGTATATTTCATATAGATCAGATTTTTTCCTGAGTTCTTGGTTTCCCCCCACAAATAGTTGTAAGTCCTTAAATCCATTAAATATATGTTTTTAACCTCTTATAATTATTCTCAGATTTTCTTAATGTCATTCTTGGGTATAAATACAGTTCTTTTGTTCTACAAAATTCTGTGTTCCGTGTCCTTCATGCTCTTAATGGGTTCTTGTATTATTCTGACTAGAGCAACAAAATTATAAAATTATTTTTTCTTGTTGCTTGCAAAATTTTTCCCAGGACCTGGGAGTTATGGAACTAAGCAATGATGTTACTGTGCATTTTCATCTTTGAATCTCTTTGATATTGGGATTGGTAGATTCTTTCAATTTCTATTTTGCCTTCTAAACCTAAATTTTTGTATAGTTTTCCTTGATTATTTTGTGGAGTTTGGCATCTAAGCTCCTTTTTTTGGATGTGACTTTCTGGAAGTCCAAATATTTTTATATTATCTCTCTTTGATCTATTTTCTAAGTCTGTTATTTTTGTGATAAGCTATATCATAATAAATTCTATTATTTACTCATGTGTGTATTTCTGAATACCTTTCTCTGCCACGGATATTGCTCTTAGATTATAAACTGGAAAATAGTTGATGATTTGAATTGGTAGAAAAATTTTCATAGCAAACATTTCTTAAACCAAAGAAATCTTTGTCAGGTGTCAATGAAGTTATTTGCAGGTTGAGAATTGGGATAAGAAAAATGGAGTTAAGATCAAGAGGGTCACAGATAGACTTACAGACAGACTCCAACGCCTCTTGCTGATCAGTAACAAAATATCATGATTTGGGGTAACATACTTATAAGAAAATGAGGTAACCTAATAAGGGGTTAGATAAGCCTTTTGCAGAGACAATGGTTAGTAATGGTTTACAAGACATAGACAGTGGATGTAGATTACCTCAGTGGTTCTAAACAATGTTTTCTATAGGATAATGAATCACAGATAAATATGTAACTATCTAACCAAGCTTCTCAGGGAAATATTTGCTTCAGTGGGTAGAACAAGGACACCCAGAAATAGCCAAGAACTTAGCAGGTTCTTTGGGTGAGATCAGATGTGTCTGGCTCTAGCTAGCTGATGGCTCTGATTTTATTGGGGCTACTCTCACTGCTGGGGGCTACAAATCATAGAATACCAAATTCCAGATTTCACTAACAATTTAATAATAGAATGGGCCTAACAAATTGTCAAAAAATATTATAATGGTTTATATCAAATTGTTTGATAGCTCTGGTAAAATATCGTATAAAAGTCTTTATCTTCTTCACATTTTACCCAGAGCAGACATTTTACAAGAACCATTTTTTCTAAGAAAAGTGCAATTCTGCTCCATGCACTCCAAAAATACTGTAATTATTTTCCCACATCTAGATTTTCACCTAGCATGAAGGGTTACTGAGTTAGTGACAGGAAATCCTTAGTGACATTCGTTAGCTTTGTTAACTACTGGATGACCTTTTCCAAGTCCCTATGCTTCTGAACCTTTATGGGTTTCAGGTTTTCTAAATGTAAAAATAGGATAGGCAAGTACCAAGATCATTCAGAACTTCACTGAATTTTTGTCCAATTTATTGTGGTAATTCATAAATATAAAAAATATATTTAAAAGTCAAATGACCCAGAAAAAATAACTATCAAGATGTCCTCTCTGTCATCTTCTTAGAACCATCAGGAAGATTAAGAAGACTGATCTACCATTTCCACCTTCAAAGGGAAGGGAATAGTATGGTATAAGGGCATTAGGGAGCATCTTTTTTATTTTTCAGTGAAAAGTTCATTGAGTTGAAGAAGCAGAAAATTTGAGCTTTAGCTCAAACCCTGTGAATAATGTTTTTACATGACCAATCCCAGGATGCAAAATCCTAACATATATCTTTAAATAATAATAGCAACAAAAATACCACAATGTCATACCGGAATACGAAGAAATCAATGAACTCAAGTGCTCAAGGAAATGCGTTTTTTGACTATTGCAATATTTTCAATTAATCTTAGAATGTTAAATCAATAAGAGACCTTAAAGATCACCCAGTCAAATGGTCTCATATACAATTATGGAAAGTTAGATCCAAAAAGTATCTAATGAATTCTAAATGAACTGATTTGGGGAAAGACTTCTTAAAAAGACATATATCCTTCTAAAGGAAGAAATCTACTGTGAATAGAACATTGGGCTTAGAATCAGGAAGACCCAATTTCAAAGCTTTCATCAGACACTGTGTAACATTGAACAAGTCACTTGAATGAGTCTCATCCTCAGTTTTCCTCATCTGTAAAATGGTAATAATAATAATAATAATAATAATAATAATAATAATAATAATAATAATACCTCAAGGGTAAAATGAGATAAGATACATAAAGTAACAAAGAAAAATGTTCACTATTAAAACCATTATTCTAACTTATAGCCCAACACTCTTTCCTCTATAATAAATTCACTGCTAGTTATTTAAAGTCTTTGATAATGAAAAGTGGTCATTAGCTTAGAGGAAATAGAGTGGCACTAGATTTGAAGACAGTAAACTCAAGTTCAAGTCCTGGCTGTATTACTGACTATCTCTGTGACCTTGTGGAAGTCACTTTATTTTTCTAAAATAAAATTTCTTCACTGTAAAAATGATGGTTTGGACTAGGTGACCACTGAGTTTCCCTGTAACCTTATTTAATATATCATATCATATCTTTATATAATATATTTATAACTAGCCCTTCAAAAATAACCTTTTATATAATTGTTACTTAAATATTTGGGTGTATAGATTGTTCAGAGAAGACTAGTGCCTCTGGTATGAGGACTTGCCAAGTTATTTTCAGGGCTTCTTTTCTCCTTTGGTGTCCGTGTATCCAAGCTGTCTGTCTGTCTATCTGTCACCCAGTTCTCACCTGTGTATCCAAGAAGCTCTAACACGTGCAGCAGTAACATTCTTGTAAACAAGCTCAGCAGACAGGCAAAAACAGGTTGAGAGTATCAGTTAGTTATCAAACTTGTTGGTGAGTTGGGTGGGGAGGTTGTCTACCCTAGCTAGGTATTCCCCTTAATGGAAGAGACAGAAGAACAATTTCTTCCAACAGCCCTAAAAGTGGTGGATGTAGGAACTGTGAAATGCTTAGAACTTGGTTAGACCTCAAAAGATCCAAAGTCATCCACTGCATCCTATGCATCAATAGTTGTCTTGACTTTTGTCTTGGCATTGGACTTCTATGACTCTGGAAGAGAGAGTGAGGTTGATGATTTCAAGCAACTCAGCCTCAATTAAATCCAGTTTATTCATGAGTAAAAAGACCGTACCAGTGATGCCATTTTGATCTTGTTCAAGTATGAAAGAAAACAAGCAACACAAACATTTATTTAATTATTTACTATTGTGATTTATTGTAGAATATTAGACAAAAAGTAAATAAGCACAAAATATATATTATATATAAACATATGTATACAATATGTAGAACATATAATATATAAACATTATATAAATTATATAAAATTATGTTTGATGTAATAATAATTAATCCATAATCTAAAAATATTTACTATATTATATTTAAACAAAATATATATTTTAATAGAATTGGTAACAGGTTATATGCATTTGTATGTATAATATTATAACTTTATAAACACAAATATATACATATAATGTTGAATATTATACTAAAATTTTAGCATAATTTTAGTATAAGCACAAATGCTTATACTTATAAAATTTTAGTATATATTTCCTGGGGAAAAATCCATCTTTCCTATAAGTCAATAATATAATGAATTATATTTAGCTGAGAGTACAGTTAAAATAGTGAAATAAAGTTTTGGATGATTGTCAATAAACATTTCTCATAGTTTTATTTTATTTCTTGATGTTTCATAATTTCCCCACTTAAAAAAACCACAACCTATTAATATCTCAGATGAGGGCAAATTTCTGGTCAGCTCTAATACACATTAACATGGACATAGACAATTATTTATTTTACTATCTTGTCATGGCTCATTAGTTTTTTTAGAATTTAGAAAAGGAAATGAAAAAAATTAATAAAAATATGACAATACTGACATGGAGATTGGCTTCATGTAATTTGCATGTGTGTGGCATGAGAGTGTAACAAAGAGGTAGAAAGAGAGAAGAAGAAAAACAAAAGGAAATAGAAGATGTAAGAGGGAAAGGGCTTGATTATTATATCCACACTCTCATCTTGGTTTATAAACAGCTGAAGATGGAAATTTCCCAAGAGAGTGAAACCAAAGATGTTTTCAGGTAAGAATAGAGGTGGAATTTATTTTAACATTTTATCACAGTTTACATAACACAATAAAGCACAAACAGCTTTATGAATAATCTATCTGCTATACCCATAGTATGCACAGATATATACACAGTGATAGTCTATAACATTTTCCAGTTCTAACTTTATTCACAAATTCCCAATTGAAGGCTACTTAAAGAATAGCTTTTTCTAGAAAGTTTGATATTGGAACTCTATTGGAGTAATGATTTTTTTTAAACTGTGAATTTTCACTGTACTATTTATGATCATTTGACTCAATGATATATAAAAAGTCCAATGGAAGAAGAGGCTGTAATAAGAGGAAACTTAGTGCCCTGATTCCTTGAACTCCCTGATATTCTTTTGTCCACTGTTTCATCATGTCCAAATCAAACATGTTGCCCCATTACCACAAAAGTTAACATTGACCCATGACCAGTGTATCTTCAACCATAGTTACATGTCAACAAAAATCAGTAGTTGGTAGCTATGTATGTTCAATCAATCTTATTTCTGTCATTTTTCCAAATTATATTTACACAATATATTCCTCTTCTCTTTAACATCTCTTATTCCTACAATTATGATATTTTTAAAAATCTCTTTAATTTGAGAAAATATAAAAGAATTAGGAAGAGGAGGAAAAAGTGTAGGGAATAAAACTGAGAAAAGACAGAGAAAAAAGACACAAATTATTCAATGAAGAAGAAAAAACTGAAGAACATATAATAAGAAAGGAAAATAATGATTAGGTTTTTTCATGAAATTATTATTTTGATTTTGTATGTATGCTCTTTTTGCTTTTATCATGTTCTTAATAGACATGAACAAACAATTTGATGGATTTCAATATAATTGATTTCTTTCAAAATCCTATATTTTTTTTTATATTTAAATTTATCTCTATGAGGAAGGATCTATCAGGCTTATGAGGCAGCCATAGGGTTTCAAGATAAAGGCAAACTTTAGGAACCTCTGGTTTAGGTAAATTGCTATTAGAAGTTAACTGGGATATTTTATTAATAATCTATTTTTGCCCTTTGAAATATACACTGCTAATTATCTACTATTCTTAGTTCTTTAAAAACTTTTGGAGACAAATAACCTCAGAAAGAGAAAGGAAGAATAATATAGTTCTCAAGGTTTCTGTGGGGAGTAGTGAGATTAAAATTGCAATAAAGGTTGGGTAAATGAAGCAGAGGACCAGATAGTTCATGTGTTAAATTATCGCAATTCCATCTGTGGTCACTTTAAACTGCTAGATATAAATGCTATTAATAGTCTACAATTTATAAAGATTTTCATTAGAATATGTTTTTGCCTGTGTCAGTTCTCATGTTTTTTCACTTTTGTAAAAAGTTTCTCAACTTTTCTTTCTCTGCAATACAAATGTGCTATGAGAACATGTATTTAAGGGGGGAAAACTGCTTTACAAGAATTATTAACACTTTTAGTGGTCTAATGGTAATTTCATTGCAGAGTAAAAGGAGCAGTTGGAATATATATGAGCAGAAAAGATTATAATAGTGTAAAATTACAGGATTATATCTAAGAAGTCAGACAAAGGGATTATTTTCTATATCTATATCTACATATACTTATATATGCCTATATATATGTATATATATATATATATATATTTTTTTTTTTTTTAAGTTTGCACATTTCCAAAATAATCACAGGGTCTCATGATAGAAATGGTATCCACAGCCTAAGTAGGAAATTTTGGAATTTGAGTGCAGATAAGAACATACCATCTTCCACTCTATTTCTTTTCATGAGATTTTTATTGGATGTGTTATATGTTTTCTGTCACAGGAATATGGGAATATGTATTGTGTCAAAGTACTGGAATAAGCTATATCATATTATTTACCTCCTTGGGGAGACAGGGAATGGAGGGAGAAAATCTGAATCAAAAATGTCAGAAAATGATTGTCAAAAATTGTTTCTATATGTAACTTAAAATATATGATAAAATGTAAAGAATAAAGGTTTGATTTTTCCTTCTCTCTAACACAGAGGTATCAATAGTTTTGTTTTAACCCACCACAAGCCATGTTATCTTTTAGGGCTGTCAAATTAGCACTCCTCTGACCTGAGTACAATATTTTTCCCCCATAAATAACCTATTCCTTATTGTTTGGAAGGATATTCTTTCCTCTGTGCCAGAAGCTGTAGGGTCCCTTGATGGTTTCTCAATAGCCTGTGTTCAAATGCTTTAAAGACATGATTTGTCTCATGTAGACACAGAGATAAAAGAGAACTTAAGGGGTCATTAATTCAAGATGTATTTTCAATTTTCTAGAACACTTGT
The DNA here is from genome assembly GCF_016433145.1 of Gracilinanus agilis. NCBI lineage: Eukaryota > Metazoa > Chordata > Mammalia > Didelphimorphia > Didelphidae > Gracilinanus > Gracilinanus agilis. The sequence goes on from NC_058132.1 coordinate 583,108,590, forward strand.
AATAAATTTAATTTATTAAAATTGCCATAGAGAAGATAGCACATCTCTCTGACGTGAACATATTTTAATACTAAAAATAATTAGCTTTTCTACTGTAAAAGTCAAAATTCCAACAGGTTCAACTAAAGGTAAAATAGTTAACATAGAATAATACTCATTGTTCTTGAAATCTGTCACAGTCATGTAAAATACATTTTGACATCTTGGGGTGGAGCTGAAGGTTTGAAATCTCATATTTATTATTCCTTAAAAATCTATGTAGTTACTTATAACAGCTAGACAATGAATTGCTAGTTTTTTAGTAGTATAAATTCTTTGGTGGTTGTTGAGATAGAAATATAAATGACAGAAGGAGAGAGACATTCTTTTGTCATGCAAAGAGAGCCACCTGCAGTGGAAAAAGCAGGCCTTGTGCTTTAAACTGCATATTAGGGGTGAGGTTTTCCATGTGAAAGGGGGTGTCCAGAAAGAAAAAAAAATAAAAATGAAACCTATCTCTGTTGTGGCTCGATGAATCTGCCAAATGAAGCTACTATTCTTCTTTAATGTTGGCTTCTAGGTATTGTTTTCCTCTTTAGTTATGTCTTCTACTTTCAATGAAGTGTTAGTAGACCTCTAGCAAATTAAACGACTAGAATATCACCCCCAAACACTAAAAAATAGGAGCAAATTAATGAAAATTCATGATATTTTGGAATATCATGAATCACATATCACTATATCATTTTATACATGATTAACAGTGATTTTGTAATCGTTTAGGAACTTAGATATTTCAGAATTTCAACAAAATATTGGGAAGTGATGTAGAGTAGACATACATTGGGGTCAGAAAGATTAGGTTCATTTCTGCTTCTGACATTTACTCTTTTTATGACTTTGATGAAGATACTGCAATTCCTTAGTGCACATAAGGAGAAAGTGTTATACGATGAAAAGAGTAATTTGGCTCAGGAGATTCGAATTTCAAGTTCAAATCTTGACTTTGTTACTTAATAACTGTGTGACCTCGGATAAATTACAAAATAAATGATTGATCCTATTTCTATTATGACCCTCATTGTTGCTTGGGAATCACACTGGGATATGAAAAAATATGTCAGCAGAGGACAACTTCTGAAAACATCAAGCTGGCTTAAAATACTATGGGTATATCCTCTTAACAGGGTTATTAATTTTCCAAAGACTGGCCTACTTTAATAGAGAGCTGATTATCACCAGTAGGCATTCCTTGATTTGACTAATTTGGTCATGGATAAGTAAAGAAAATATATATGACATTTTTTAGTCTTAAGCAGATCCCTCTGCTTTTGGCTGACAATGGTACAGTTTTAGTCAAGGGATGAGAGGATGCTAATGATAAGAGATATTAATCCCTCTATAAATGAAATTAATAATAATATTCATATATTGAGGTAGTTATCCAGTGATCAATGAAGAGACAAATTAGTACTGTGTAAATCTTGCAATTAGTTCCACAAATGAATTTAGAAAAGTAAAGCAAATTGAAGATAAATGAAAGGATGGCTCATAGATCCTCCTTGAAGAGGAAAGTGGTGATCATAGGATAAGAGATTTCAAGCTGGATAAGATGATGGAAACATTCAAATTCGACTCTGATTTTATAAATGAGAAAACTGAGTCAAAGAGAGGTTAAATATTATGACCAAAGTCACACAGTTAATATGCATTTGAGGTATTTCCTCACTACAGCATGGTAGACTTTATTCTTACTAAGGTAATAGGAAACATTATTCCATGGCATATTGGATCATATAATATTACATTGCTCATATTTAGTATTTGTTAAAAGAACATCATGAAATTTTCTATGCACACACATATATTAGAGAGGATGAAAGTGATAGATAAATCCAACGCAGAATTAAACTAATATATATATATGGATTTCAAGTGAAGAAATGACAACAGGTTAGGATGGTGTTGACTAAAAAAATTCATATGATTATTATTTGGAAATATATGTGTAAAATATTGACCTTAATGTTAAATTAGCCATTTAGTAATTTTATGAAAATAATCTATACAAACGTCAAGCATATCCTCAATGAAAATTTTAGGTAGGTATATGAAAGTTTTGGTAAATGAAATCACACAGTAGGGTGCATTATTGCCATCACCAAATTAACTGAAAGACTATGAGAGCACAGAATCCCAGGATAATTATTCTTTGTTTATTATTCAAAAAACATTTGTTTGAAAAGATGGAAGATTTCCTTCCAGGCAAAGGCCATGCATCTTTTCTAGAAACCAAAACTTATTCAAGATTCCATGAACATATTATACATCAAAAGAAAAAAATCTCATTCATAATCCCTCAGGATCATTAATCTTAGGCAAATCATAAAATAGTAAAAAAGTGTGCTTGCCTTTGTATTTTGAACATAACAAGTCCCTTATGAAATAGACATTTCCATATAGTTAGTGGAAGAGAAAAAAAGAGGATTTTTATTATTAAGGCAAATATCTATTACATATAGCTTATTTTAATCTTTAGATATCCATATAGTTCACTCTCTCTATACATGTATGTGTATGTGTGTATGTCCTTTTTCAACTTATAGCTTCAGTACTTCTTTGTGGATGTTCTGTTTTCTGAATTTAAGAAATGTTAAATCAAGGAATATCTTTTCATTTTTTATAGTTATATTTTTATCTTTTGTACTCTTCTCCTTTACCCTATCAATTCTCCTTGGATACCCATTACCATAGGGGAAGAGAAAAAATTAAAAAATAACTTTTAACATAGATAATTAGACCAAGCAAGAGAAATCTCCATATTATATATGTTAGAAAAAATATATTTTCCTAGATCTTGAATCTGTCACCTCTATGTCAAGAGGTATGTAACATCTTTCTTCATCAGCCTTCTGAAATTTTAGTTTCAGATAGTATACTAAATATAGTATTTATCAAAATCCTTAATGTTTAATTTTCCCCCTTTATCATGTGGTTAAGAGTATCAAGTGTAGAACTTGAAATCCTGAAAATATAAGCTCAAATTCTACTTTAGTTATTTGCTAGCTGTGAGCCCTAGACAGATAACTTAACAGCTCTTGCTTCTATTTCCTCAAAGGTAAAATAGAGATAGTAATAATGCTTATTTCCCAGAGTAATGAAGATCAAATAAGTTATTATTTGTGAAGTCTTTTACAAACCTTAAAACCTATATAATACTAGATATTATATATGCATCTTCATCAATGTTGTCATGTAAAATGTTCTCCTGGTTCTTCTCACTTGAATTTCTGCAATAGTTAATGCATCTTTCAAAATTTTTCAGTAACTCTTCATTCATCAACTTAGAGTACAATAACACTGATTTACATTCTTTTACCATAAGTGGATTAGCAATCACACAGTAGAGAGGCATCGCCTTAATTTCTGATTTTATTTCCATACCTCTAAAAATACTATCAATATTTTTCTGCTAATTTTCATCTCATTCTGTTATAGGCCTACTAGTTATATAGAGGTAAAAGTATAGTTTAGTGACTTTTGGAGAATTGTTCCAAGTTTATTTCTACAGTGCATGTCCCAATTCACAATTCTACCAAGAGTATATGTTTCCTTGTTTTCTTGCAGTTCTCTTCCCTATGGCCACAACAGCCAACAACTTTCTTCTATTTTATTTTAACCTTTATCAAATGGTGGTGAAGTGCAACCTGAGAATTTTTAAAAATTAGCATTATACTGTTGTTAATCTGGAGGGTTTTTCTTTTTTGGTATATTTCTTAAAGCTTGGATTTGTTTGTTTGAAAATTCCGTCAATTTAATTTGATGATTTATGTATTGGATAAGATGTGTCCTTGCCAAAGGTGATCACCTCTGTATCTGAGAAGATCCAGTATAGATTCTGTGTGAAAGAGGGATTAATTTTGGATGATGAGATACAAAACCAGATCCTCCTATTTTCAGATGAGTCTGGTTGTGTCAAATCTCATGACATTGAAGAGCTTACTTGATGATAATTATAAGCACTCAAAAATTTGACCTGAGAATGAACACCAGGATGAAATAAATCTATAAAAACTTTGGTACGCCTGCATAAATTTTATTCATCAGTTTTAGGTAAATTATAGAATTGGCCAGAATTTGGACCCAGAAGTAAGTAGGAGGAGAAAATTAGATTGGCTTTAAAAATTCCAAAGTTAACTTTTATAATTCCAGATTTCTCCTAGAAAGAAAGACTCATTTTTCTCATATTGTTTATGTTGGTATAGGTCTGTGAATCCATGGAGCATTACAATTTTTATAGACGCAAAAATAAATACCACACTAAGGATAACAAGGATGTGCAATGTTAGATGTAAAACACACAAAACAAATGAACTTTGAAATACTACGATAAAATTATATCAAGAAAATAATCCTCCTAAAGCCACTCTAAACTGAGAGCTTTGATTCATATTTCATTGAAATAATTCAGATCATACACAGTTTCCTCTTTTCTTCCTGTCCTTCATCTCATGTCACTGAGATACCTTCTGTCGATAGCTTCTTCCCTTGTGTTTCATGTGAAGAAGATATAATTCTTCTTGCCAAGGAAACTCCATCCACATTCCCAAGTTTTATCTCATCTTTGCTTGTAGATTTCCCATTCCATCATCCTCACTCTCTCACTTAACATCAACTTTGTCCTTTCTTTTCCTAATTTAGTTTATAAGTATCTTGTTTATATACAGTTGTTTGTAAGTTGTTGTCCCCATTGCATTGTGAATACAATGAGGGCAGACACTGTCTTTTGCCTCTTTATATCCATAGAATACAGAATATAGAACACAATGCTTGGAATGTAGCAAATTCTTATTAAATGCTTATTGACCATCTTTATTATGCTTGTTAGACTCCTTTAATGACATATGAAACAAAATATTGAGGGAACTGGGATATGGAGAAGGAGTGTTATATCAGACTGAGCCAACAATGTATCTTTGTTCAGTAAAAAAAAAAAAATTCTTTTTTGTTAAATGTTACATTGGCTATAAGTATCTTATTATTTTGTTCCCAAGGCTGAAGAAATGTATTTGATTGGGATAAAGGTGTATATGAAATATTTGTCAAATTTTCAGATGACATAAATATGGAAGGGAAGCAAAAACATAAGTTGAAAGAAGATTGAAAGAATTCTTTCCAAGAATTGGACTGAATCTCTTAAGATGAAATTTAACAGGGAATAATGTAAAATTTTGACTTGGGTTGAGTAATTAACATTATAATTACATAATGGTGGATCATGATTATATAGAATTTTTTTTTCTGATTGAGATCTCAGAGTTGTAGTGGCCAGTAAATTCAATATTACCTAATGTTGTGAAGTATCAGCCTAAAGAGCTAATTTGCTCATGGCCTTATGGAAGTATATCTTCCAAAAATATGGAGGTGATAGTTTATTTTTATTCTTTTCTTATCCGAGTGCAGTTGAAACTTACTAATAATTGTTTTAATTAAATATGTATAAAATGGATATCACATAATTGTAAGAAGCAGATAAGAACAAAGCAAATGTTGACTTTAATTTCAGAATAGAAAAGGGAAGACGACAGAATAATTGTATTTATACTAACTTTTGTCTCTTTTGAAACAAACATAACTTAGGCCTACATTCCAAAAGAGTGAATTCATTAAAATGTTCTAAAAAGTTTTCCAAAGAAAGAGATAATTTCCAATGGTTACCAAATCCTCCTAAATCCAGTTCTAACCAGTCTATATTATTAGCCATTTAACTTTAGCTCATGATAGCCATCATATTTAAATAAGTCCTTCCAAAATAAAGTCCTCTATCATCTATGTTTTGAAATACATCAGAATACAGAATCAGAAGAAAGTAAATCCCAAGCATGTACCTCTGATTTTTATGTTATTTTCTACCAGGATTTTAAAAATCATTAGAAAATACAAAGAATGATAAGCAGGTTACCTCTCAGTCTCTGCTATAATGAATACAAGCAACAGTCAAGTCTTTTATGCAGAGTAACAATACAAGTATAGTGAAAAATAGAATCCAATCCCTAAAGTCTGTGAAAGAGTCAGGCATATGTTCTCCTTTTCATATCTCTATTTTTGATTGTTTCTCATTAGTACAGCTACTTATTACAGTGGTAGGCACAGTTAGCCTTTTGGTCATGTAGGTCAGCCTTCAGGTAGTTATTTCTAGTTAATACAATTAGCTTTGTTCAAAATGATATTTACTTAGTTTTCAATTAATGTTGATTTTATTTTCTATTTAGTTGAGGCTGTAATGGTTCAAAATGAAATAATTAATCCATAAGTCTTTAAAATACTTTATTATTTAAAATCATAATTTAATTTGAAATTTTGATTTTCAGTTTTAGCTAACGAATCATATCTGAGTTTGATTTTTCTTTTTTTCTTTCTTGTTTTCCAGTATTCTCATACTTAGATAACTTGTATAATTAGTTGGTATAGAATCTATCTGCCAAAACAAACACAGAAATTATGTAAACACAACTACAAAACACTTTTCACATAATTAAAATTAGATCTAAATCGTTAGAAAAACATTAATTGCTCATGGGTAGGATGAGATAACATTATAAAAATGACAGTCCTACCAAAATTAATCTAATTTTTTAGTGTCACACCTACCAACCATCAAAAAACTTTTTTTTTATAGAACTAGAAAAATATATAACACTGTTCATCTGGAAGAATAAAAGATCAAGAATATCAAGGGAAATAATGAAAAAAACGTGAAAGATGGGGGCCTGGCAATACCAGATCTTAAACTGTACTATAAAGGAGTGGTCATCCAAACAATATGTACTGGCTAAGAGACAGAAGGGTGGATCAGTGGAATAGACTAGGGGTAAATTACCTCAGCAAGTTAGTGTTTGAAAAACCCAAAGATCCCAGCTTTTGGGACAAGAAACCCTTATTTGATAAAAACTACTGGGAAAATTAGAAAACAAAATGGGTGAAATTAAGTTTAGATCAATATCTCACAATCTGTACCAAGATAAATTCAAAATGGGTAAATGACTTAAATCCTTGACAATTTTCAATTGGGGAATGGCTTGAAATTTTTGTAAATTTTACTTAGTTCCTTATGTGTTTTGGGAAAGCAGACATTTGTTGGAGAGATTTATTATAAGATTCTTTTCCTCAGTTTTTTGCTCTCCTAATTTTGATTACATTGGTTTTTTTGGTTAAAAAAATTTCTTTTTTTGATATAACCCAATCACTCATTTTCATTTTGTAATGTTCTCTAAGTTCTGTTTGGTCTTAAATTCCTTCCTTTCCCATAGATCTCACAGATGTATTCTTCTAAGTTCACCTAATTTATTTATGATTCCACTCTTTATATTTAAGTCATTTGCATTATTCTGTGGAAATAGATTCTCTCTGCCTACCATTCAAGTTGTTTTCAGTAGGAGAGACCTGTGACTTCTTCTTGGATTTGGGTTTCTGTTTTCTTTGAAGCACCTTATAAATATTGGTATGGACAGATTGTCCTTTCCTACTTCTCTATAGGGTAAGATAGGACTATATACCAGAATGAGTGAGTTTGATGTTTTCTCTCTGAGCCAATTATGATGAGAGTAATGTTTAAGTATTCTCTATCCCCCCATTCATATCATCTCCTACTCTGCATTTTTTTTTCATGACTTTAGATAAGATTCCACTTTCCCCTTCCCTTTTCTTTCAGTGCAATCTTCTTTTCCACTCCTTTGATTTTTGTGCATATATCATCTTAATCAGCTTACTCCTATATTTTCTGTCTGTTCTCTTAGCTTTTCAAATATTGAAAAAAATTTTAAGACATAATTATCTTCTTTCCGTGTGTGAATAGTAAGACTGCTTTCTTATTTACTTTTTTATTCTTCTCTTGAGTCTTATATTTAACTATTAAACTCTATCTTTAGGTCTGGTCTTTTTTATCAGAAATGCTTAGAAATATTCAGTTTTATTAAATGACATCTTTTTCCCCTGAAAAAATAAACTCAGTTTTTCTGGGTAGGTGATTCTAGATTATAAACCTAGTTCTTTTACCTTCCAGAATATCAAATTCCTAGTCTTTTGATGATTTTATGTGGAAGATGCTAAGTCCTGTGAAATCTTGATTGTATCTCCAAGGTATTTTAATTGTTCTTTTCAGGTTGCTTTTAGGATTTTTCCTTATCTGGGAGCTCTTGAATTTAGCTATAATATTTCTGGGAGTTGTCATTTGGAGATTTATTTCAGTAGGTGATCTGTGGATTCTTTCAATTTCTTCTTACCCTCTTGTTTAAGAATATCTGGGTAATATTTTTGAAAATTTCTTGTAATATAATGTCTAGGCATTTTCGCTTTTTATGATGGCTTTTAGATGGTCCAATAATTCTTAAATTGCTCTCCTGGATCTATTTTCCATGTCAGTTGTTTTCTCCTATTTTTCATTCTTTTGAGTTTTGTCTTATTTTTTATTGAAGTCTCATGAATACATTAGTTTCTACTTGCCCAATTTTAATTTTTAAAGATCAATTTTCTTCCATGAACATTGGAACCTCCTTTTATTTAATTTAATTAATGCTACTTTTTAAGAAGCTCTTTTTTGCTTTTAATTTTTGTACCCTTTTTTTTCCTTTTGGACAATTCTGTTTAGCATTCATTTGACTTAATTTCCTCATTTTCCCTTTGCTTCTCTTAATTGATTTTTGAAATCCTTTTTAGCCCTTCCACAGTCAAAAACCAATTCATATTTTTTGTTAAAGTTTTTGTGCATGGCTGTTTTGCTCTCACTGGCCTCTTCTGACCTTAGATCTTTCTCTTCTTTGTCTCCATAAAAATTTTCTCTGATTAGACATTTTTTCATTTATTTACCTGTGTTCATTTCCCCAGCCTTTTTTTTTCTTGACTGTTCTCTTCAAGACAGATTCTGTTCTCAGAGTAGAGGAAATATTCACTTAAAGTTCAGTTCTTTCTTACTGCTACTTTTAACTTTATTTCTGAGTTTCTTCAAGTTTCAGTTGTTCCAAGGTTGTAAGACAGCCTATGAATTGGGAACTATGCAAACCACCTCCCACTCCTGATTTCCTTTTTTCTAGAGTTTAGGGACTAACAGTTTTGAGGAGGGCCTTTGGGGCTCACTCTGAGCTTGTACAGGCCAGACACACTACAGACTGCCATGTGCTGGGGCTTGCCTTGGGCTTCAAAAAGATTTCTTGGCCTTGCTCTGGGTCAGGCATACTCTAGATTCTCTTGTGCTTGGGTTCAAGTCTTTCCTGTAGGCTTAGATAAGGGTTTTGGTCCTCCTCTTTGGTTTTTACCATCTAGGCGTGTTGTCAATTGCCTTGGCCTTAGGCTTGGGGCCTCAGTTTGGGCCTGGACAGGGGCTCAGATCCTCACTCTGGGCCTGTGCCAGCTAGGTGCCTCCTGGCCTAACTTGTGCTACATCCTGTGACCTCACTGCAGGCTTGCACTACAGGCTTATAACTTTAAATGGTGGATGTGGGGTTGCAGTACTGTTGACTTAGACAGGGTCTCTCAATCTCCAAGTTGACAGTTCCAGGTTTAGAACCTGGAATGGTAAATATGGTTTGGGTGGGATAGGGGGCAGGTACACGATGCAGCCATGCTGAAGGCTATCACCTTTCACTCCACTGAACCAGAAACCCTCTGCTTACCTTTCAAGTTGTTTTTTACAGGAAAGTTGCTTCGCTCTGATCCCTTGTTGGTTCTTTCATTCCACTATTTATTTTGAAATATTATTTTAAGGTTAGTTGGGAGGATTCTCAGAATGGTTTGAGCTTTCCCTGCTTCTATTCCACCATCTTGGCTCAATCTCTTCTTAACTTCCCTTTCTTGAAATGTAACATTTTACTTAACTTACTAATTATTTTTTCTTTCTTCCTTTAAAAATATATTTCTTCTCATTCTCTATTACTAATCACTTAAGTATTAAATAAGGAAAAAAAAAACCTCTCTTCCATCCTTCCAAAATATGTTTGTCAATTTTTGTTCATTTTGTTTCCTGTACCTTTTTCTAGACTATTTTCTTTGTTCTCTTTATTACTTCTCTTTCTTTTCAGTTTACCTAAGAATTTTATCTATGAATTATTTTTATAAATTCATTTCTTCTTTATTTAGTTTTATTGTTAATTTTTTGAAGTATTTGATTGCCTTGTGACTATTTCCAGAAACTTGTAGGAATACAGGGCTGGTTTAATCTAAATAATATTATCCTTTTCTTCAGGTTTCAGGCAACTCCTTTTCCCATTTCCCTCCATTTTAAGTACTTTGCCATGGCTGAATTAATATCTTCCACATTTCTTAGACTTTAATGAACATGAAAAAGGTTTTCTGGTCATGGTTTATGTAGTCTTGGTGATTCCTAAACCATACCCTCCCCCAGGTAGAACAATATTATGTATTTCTATATTAGCACTATCCTCCACTGAAAGCAGAGAAGATTTGAAGTTCATTGTTCTTTACAATCAAATTTTATGATAAGATCAGATGAAGCTTATGTCTGAGATGATTGTAGCATCAGGAATAGTTTAGAATATGTCATTATCCAAGCCAATTACAATGTGGTAGGTGATGAGGTAGAGGTTTTGGGTAAGGAATTTAGGGATGAGTGATCTCCAATATCGGTTCTTAATGCTTTCAATCTTTTATGCAAATTGATTTCATTTACTGTGGAGATAATTCTATTATCTCCATTTCTAAAAAAATAATTCTTTAAAAAAATTTCAGGGAGTTGGAAATGCCAAAATGTTCAGTTCTTCATCTTATTCTTATTTGTCTTGTAACCTTCCTATCTTCAGTTTTTTAAAAGATAATTTTCTTTAATAAGCTTCATAAGATATGACCTGAAGATTTATAGCCTTAAGAAATTTAGGTCATCTATGCTCAATTGTGTGCTATTATTTAACATTCTTTTCAGGATATCTATCAAAAAATATTTGAGAAAAATTTCAAGTCGTATAGACATTTTAAGTAGCAGTATCACTGATTTGTTCTTTTAGGTGCCAAATTACTTTATAAAGAGGCTACAGCTATTTCTAGATCTGCAACTAACATTAGTAGTTTAAGCCAGCCATATAACTATTTCTGTTTCTAATTTATAAATATAGACTACAATAGATATTCCATATCATAGTGCATAGTCAAAAACTCATACTAAAAGGGAGATTTTTGCCCCAGTCTTGGAATTTTTTTCTTTGCTATTATTTAAATAGTAATTTCATTAAACAAAAATATAATTTTAAATATACCATTTAGATTTTTTTTACAAAATATAGTAACATTATTCAAGATGATAAAGTTACATATCTACCTTATATCTTCTACCAGTTATAATCTATGCTAAGATTGAAATATGACACTAGGATTCTTTGAGGAAGAAACAAAGAGATAATTTTCTCATTTAGACAACATTTTGGAAGATCTTGGAAAATGAGACACAATTTCATAGGGAAAAACATTCTGATTTTAAAACACTTGCTAAAATATTATTTCTTTTGTCTACGAGAATACCAAGCTGACTTTAACCTCCTTCTCTCTTTATTTTGATATTTTCTCCACTAAATCTTTATATTTCTATCACCTCTTTATAATTTATCAAGTTCTATTTTATTCTATTGTTTCTCACTTTCCACTATTTTCTAATGCTTTAATTTAAATACTCTTATCATTTCTATAAAGCTTGCACTAACTCTATCAATTTTGGTTTGCACTTGGGATAATGATTGCTCTAAGGAACCTCAAGAGTAAGATATTTCTCCTCTGAATCATATTGGTGGCTTTGTCTGTAAGTTATAGACTGTTAAAAACCCTGAATTTTATTCAAATAGTAGTTAGTTAAAAACAACATAGACATTAACTTTTAAAATTAAATTTCATTGGTTAACCAACTTTATTCTAATTAGTTACACAAGCCATATAGCTCTAAAATTTAACTGAAAATATGTCAGTACAAGTACACAAAAGGTAGAAACTTAATTGTTTTCCTTACAAAATCAGCTATTTCAAGGGATAGTTAATTTTGTTTTCCATTCTCGTTCTTTTTAAAACTTTATGCCTAGCTGGAGCTAGCTAATCAGGTGCCAGTAGGTCTTGGAATAATGTAATGTTAATCCTAAAGTGTACTCACATTCTGAATCATTTACTACCCCAAATTATCTATTATTAATTGAAAAGGTGATCATACATCTGAGATCAAAAGTTGCCAGTAGACATAATAAAAAGTTTTTGGTTTATTTTATAGAACTAAGGAACATATTAGGGATATTAACTAAATATTTTATTTCATTGGTATAGATATGGATGAGAAATGCACATCATAATCTTCTCTGTGATTCAGAGCGTGAAAGAATTGACTAGAGAAATTACAGGACAAATGACTTGACCAGTGTCACCCATCTAATATGTTGTCAAAGGTGGGACTTGAAATCAGTTTTGGTTCTAAGTCCACCTCTCTATTTCCTCATTATGTGATGCTGCCTAATGCTGAATTAAGTTTTAAAAATAAATCCTCAGTTAGTGACTTATATCTCGATAGATAAAGGATGTCTTCATAGGAATTTATACATGGCATAAGGGCTATAGACATGCTAATATCATACCACAAAATACTATTTAAATGTATTTTAAATAAAAAAAACAGCAACTAAGCAAAATCAATATCCTTAATAAGATCTAGGGATACTAGAAGAATACATGTAATTATTTTCTGTCCAATATAGTTATCTACCAAGTAGCTTATATTTGGTTCAATTGAGACATAGAATATGTTCTTAAACATCTAATCTCATTGTGAACATGCTTGTTTTATGTCATGCCTTAAAATTATTTTTATTCCTTACTTAATCTTTCTGTGACTTCTTAGTGATGATGTAGTTGTAAACTGACCTCTCCCTTATAAGAATTATAGAACAAAATAAACAGACACATTGATTATGTCTGTCAATGCATACTTCATTCCAACTTTAAAGTTTATTACCCCCTGTAAAAGAATAGCAAACTTTTCCAACCATCTTTTTGAAAAATGGCTGAAAAATTGACTTATGAATATAATGACATATTATGTCATCATGAATAATAAATAATATAAGTGTAAGGCACATATATACCAAAGGATCTCCAAGAGAATTATCATACTAAAATGAGTATTATTTTCCCTCCTTAACTATTTTTTGCCCAGAGTTATAATTCTTATTTAGAACAAAAGTTGCCACTTCTTTATTTTTTTTAATTAAAACCCTTACCTCCCATCTTGGAATCAATATTGCATATTGGTTCCAAGACAGAAGGGTGGTAGGGGCTAGGCAACAGGGGTTAAGTGACTTGCCCAGGGTCACATAACCAAAAAGTGTCTGAATCCAGATTTGAACCCCGGACCTCCCATCTCTGGGCCTAAAAGTTGCTTCTCTTATAGGTATTGTTAATGAAAGATATAAAACACTGCATAACTTTGGGTGGTGTATATTATTCCATAAAGCTTTCGCTGAAAAAAAAAAAAAGCAAATTCAATGAACGTTAAATAGAAAATTAAAAAAAAAAACAGATATGGCCTCAGACATCTCAATGACCTGAAGTACATCCCCTAGAATTAAGGATATGCTTTATAAAACAGAAGAAAAAAAATCTATCAGTACAATCCCCTTCAGAATCATACTGACAGGAATTTAAATGCTAATGGCATTTCAACTATTTGTTGCAAAAGCTGATATGTTTCATCTATAAAGAGATAGCCATGAATTTATAATTTTAACATTGATCCCTTCTGAAAATATTAAAGAAAACAAAAATAATTTGATTTATTTTTAGTGTTATAAGCACCAAAGAAAACTGATCACCTAGGTGTGTAGAAGAATATAATCTTTGGGTCATAAGAAATCTTAAATCAAGCCTGAAAGCACTATATTTGTTGCAATTGTGCTAACATTCCCTTTATCTTTGCAGCATTATTTAGTTCTAGAAATTTAGAAGTCATTTTAAAAACTAAAATTCTTTTTTTTATCTTTTATTATCTAAGGTATTCAGTTTCACTTCCTTGTCACCCTCAACATATACAATTAACCAAGATTCTCTTAGTTCCTACTAGTCTTTTTTATTCCAGGCAGATTTTTCAGTTGTTCCATCTGTCATCTGTTCATTTTGTAAGCTTGTTTGTACAAAATGTTGCATAGTAGGCTTTAACATGCTACCATATTAACACCTTTTCCCACTCTTCTAGTGTGTGCACTGTTTAAATTTTTTATTAATTTTTCAATTGATATTTTAAAATATTTAAAATAAAATAAAAGTCTCTGACTTCATATTGGATAAAAGCAAAAAAAAATAAGGGAATCATTTTTTCCTCTGTGAAGCTTAGTCTCATATGATTCACATTTTTTTTCCTGAAGGCTCACATCTATGGTGATACTAAATCCAATTTGATCCATACTAACGATTCAAAATTACATAACTCAAAATTTCTTATATTGACCTCTGGTATAATAGCTGAATTACTAATAGTTATTTGATCTCATATACGTAACAAACTTATGTTTACTTAGGACACTTTAGGCCCCAGAGTGAGATATTTTGAGGCTACATATTCTATTTTAGTTCAATAACGTACAAAGACACAGACACATAGAAACCACAGAATGACACACAATGATGGAGTCAAAGAATCTATATATTCAGCAATTTTAAAACAATTTCCTAATATGTAACAAATTAAAAGAATGAAAAGAGATACAAGAACTTATACAAAATTAAAGCAGAAGAATAAGAATGAAATGCACATGGATCAGAATCTGTGATTTAGTTGGAAGAGGGGAGAATTCCTAGTACTTGGAAAAATTAATATATCTTATTATTACAAAATTATACTCAGCATAATAACACTAACTTCCAACTATCATGTCCCTAGTTTCTCATTTAACATAATCTTTATGAGAATAATCTACAGATATAATGACATCTTTGAGAAATAAATGAGATGGAACAGGTAGTTTGTTTTTGGTTGTTTTTTGTTTTGTTTTGTTTTTTTGCAGCAGATAGTCTAGAGTAATCCACATTTTTACAATAGTACACATTGTTGAAAATTTCATAAGATGCAAAATCCCATTGCACTTGTAGTTTATCACAGAAATAGGATAGTTCTGAGTCATGAGACCAATAAGATGAAAGGCTAACATCCCTAAGACTCCATAGACACTCAAAAACTCTTCAAAAGAGGAATTATGAAAAGCTTATATGAATACTGGAGAAAACAAATACCTAAAATACTGTCAGTAAGCTCTTTCCTCTGCCAGGTACTAAGTTCCAGATGGTGACTCAGGAACTGACACATGAGCTTGTTCCTCTGTCTCAAATCACTGGCAAAATCTATTTCTAGAAAACACAAAATTTGTCATTGTGGGAAGAGTCTAAAGAAACTTTTGTAAGCAAGGCTTGAGGATATACTCATCAAAAAAGGAAGGAGTATCACAAAATTAGTTGTGGGGAAATATAAGGAAAAAAACTCTGAAACTGAAGAATTTGAAGGGATAAAACTCAATAACACTCACAGAGAATAAAGTGGCAAATTAAAAGGGAAGATAATTAAATTAAAAGGGAAAATAAATCATAAAATAAAGGCATATGAGAAATAACTATTAAGAATAATTAAAAGAATATGCTGTGGTGGAATCAAGATGAAGGCTTAGAAGCAGCTAAAGTAAATTCCTCTGTGAAAACCCTTCCACACCAATCAAAAACAAAACACTTCAAGGGGGACAGAAAACCAGACCCAATGACCAGACAGAGCTGTGGAATCCTCCTGTTGGATTCAACTTAAAAGGGAAGGACAGAAGTTTGAATTCTTGTTTTTAAGGAAAAGAAAGAAGGAAGGTCCCAGGGTCCCTTCCCCACCTATTGTGCTGAGACTCAGGTGGTCAGTAGGATCTCAGGGTGAGAACTCCAAGTAGGACAGAGCACCTTGCTACCACAACTACTGAAAGTTCAGGGCTCTGACCACAGCTGGCAAGGAGGCAGCTGGAGGAGAGAAGCAAGGAAGAGGGCAGGCTGGTTGCAGCCTTTGGTGCCCACAATTCCATTTTAGGCCTCTGTCCCTGGAAGTTTGTGCCTCAGGGCACATTCAGTTCTGCAGATCAGCTCAACTGACTTAATTCAGTTTATCAATAGGGCAGAGAAGAAGCCTCTAGAGGGTAGAAAAGCTCAGTCTCACAGAGCCTGCAAACAAGGAGAAGAGCAAGTGTACAAAATAGAAAGTCAAACTCAACAAGATGGAGCCATAAGTCTCTCCTACTCAATCCAACCTGAAAGGTACATAGATAAAGTCCAATTCTCAAGTATAAGGGAAAGATCCAACACCTCTCCCCCACCTACTGCAAAGAGACCTGCAGTAGGATTCCAGCTGACTAGGATCCCAGGGAAAAGGCTTCAAATGTGACAGAGTACCTTGATACCATAGGGATGCTCAAAGCTCTGACCTGGCAACTAGCAGGGAGGCAGCTAGCAGAAAGGAGTAGAGAGGAAGAACAAAGGTAATTGCATTCAGCCTCCACACCTTCACCTTCATCCTCTGCTGGCAGCTGGGGAAGATCTGGTCTCAGGTCACATTAATACAGCAGATCAGCTCCATCAGCCTAATCCAGTTAATCAGCAGAGCAGAAAAGAAGCTCCTTCAGGGAAGAAAAGCAGGAACACACAGATTCAGCAAATAAACAGAGA
This sequence comes from Gracilinanus agilis, assembly GCF_016433145.1. NCBI lineage: Eukaryota > Metazoa > Chordata > Mammalia > Didelphimorphia > Didelphidae > Gracilinanus > Gracilinanus agilis. The sequence goes on from NC_058132.1 coordinate 583,125,282, forward strand.
AGCAAGAGTACAGCCAATAAAGAGGGGGAAAGAAGGGAAAAAATATGAGTAGACAATAAAGAAAAAAGAAATTACAATCAACAGCCTCTGTTTAGGTAATGAACAAATTAAAAATGGAACAGAAGAGGACCAAGGAACACCAAGTAAAGATGAAAAGGGAGAACTTACCTCTAGCGAAGAGGAAATAAAGGTAATAATTAAGAGCCATTTTACCCAACTATATAGCAATAAATATGACAATCTAGGTGAAATAGGTATATGTTTAAAAAAATATAAACTACCTAGATTAACAAAAGAAGAAATAAAATATGTAAATAATTCCATCTCAAAGAAAAAAGAAAAGAAAAGAAATTAAACAAGCCATTAAAGAACTCCCTAAGAAAAAATTCCCAGGGCCAGATGGAATTCAGAAGTGAATTCTCTCAAACATCTAAAGAATATCTAATCCCAATACTATACAAACTATTTGATAAAATAAGCAAAGAAGGAGTTTTACCAAATTCCTTTTATGATACAAATATGGTACTGATTCCAAAGCGAAGCAGACCAGAAACAGAGAAAGAAAACTACAGATCAATATCCTTAATGAACATAGATGTGAAAAATTTTAATAGAATACTAGCAAAAAGATTACAGCAAGTTATCATGCGGACTATTCATTATGACCAAGTGGGATTTATACCAGGAATGCAAGGATGGTTTAATTTTAGAAAAACCATCCATATAATTAACCATATCAATAACAAAACCAATAGAAATCACATGATTATCTAAAAAGATACAGAAAAACTTTTGACAAAAAACTATACTCATTTCTTCTGAAAATACCAGAAAGAATAGAAATAGATGGGCCTTTCCTAAAAATATATTTAAAGTATATATTGAAAACCATTAGCAAGCATCATTTGCAATGGAGATAAATTAGAAGCCTTCCTTAATAAGATCAGGAGTAAAGTAAAAATACCCATTATCACCTCTATTACTTAATATTGTACTAGAAAAGTTAGTGGTAGCAATTAGAGAAGAAAAAGAAATTGAAGGTATTAAAATAGGCAATAAGGAGACTAAAATCTTGCTCTTCACAGATGGTATGATGGTCTACTTAAAGAATCCTAGAGAATCAACTAAAAATCTAGTGGAAATAATCAATAACTTTAGCAAAGTTTCAAGAAACAAAATAAGCCCACATAAATCATCAGCATGTCTATACATTTCCAACAACTCAGCAGCAAGAGTTAAAAAGAGAAATTCCATTTAAAATCACCCTAGACCAGTGATGGGCAAACTATTCCCTGTGGGTCAGATCCAGGCCATAGTTTGACCATCACTGCCTTAAGTAATTTCCTAATCACTATGCCCCCACATCAAGATGTAGCAATTAGGGAATTGCTTAAGGCAGTGATGGACTAACTACAGCCTGGATCTGACCCGCTGGGAATAGTTTGCCCATTGCTGCCCTAGACAATATAAAACATCTAGGAATCTTTTTACCAAGACAAACACAAGAATTATATAAACACAACTATAAAACATTTTCCACACAATTAAAACTATATTTGAACAATTAGAAAACTTTTAATTGCACATAGGTAGGATGAGCTAGTATAATAAAAATGACAATCCTACTCAAATTAATTTACTTATTCAGTGCCATACCTATTAAAGTACCAAGAAACTTTTTTTATAGAATTAGAAAAAAATGTAACAAAGTTAATTTGGAAGAACAAAAGATGAAGAATGTCAAGGGAATAATAAAAAAAAATATGTGGAGGATGGAGGCCTAGCAGTACCAGATTTTAAACTGTACTATAAAGCAGTGTTCATAAAAACAATATGGTACCGGCTAAGAGACAGAAGGGTGGATCAATGGAATAGACCTGAATTAAATGACATCAGCAAGACAGTGTATGATAAACCCAAAGATCCCAGCTTTTAGGATAAGTACTCATTATTTGACAAAAACTGCTGGGAAAATTGGAAAACAGTATAGGATAGATGAGTTTTAGATCAACATCTCACACCCTATACAATATATATTCCGAATGGGTAATGACTTAAATATAAAGAGGGAAATTATAAGTAAATTAGGTCAACATGGAATAGTATACCTGTCAGATCTGTGGGAAAGGAAAGAATTTAAGACCAATCAAGAGACAGAGAATATTACAAAATGTAAAATAAATAATTTTGATTACATTAAATTAAAAAGGTTTTGTATAAACCAACAAACCAGGAAAAAATATTTGACAAAAACTTCTGACAAAGGTCTAATTTCTCAAATTCATAAGGAGTTAAATCAATTGTACTAAAAATCAAGCCATTCCCCAATTAACAAATAGTCAAGGGGCATGAATAGGCATTTTTCCAATAAAGAAATAAAAACTCTCAATCAGCACATAAAAAAGTGTTCTAAATCTCTCATAATTAGAGAAATGCAAATCAAAACAACTCTGAGGTACCACCTCACACCTAGCAGGTTGGTTAATATGATAGCAAAGGAAGGTAATAAATGCTGGAGGGGATGTGACAAAATTAGGACACTATTATACTGCTGGTGGTGTTGTGAATTGGTCCAACCATTCTGGAGGGCAATTTGGAACTATGCTCAAAGGGTTTTAAAAGACTGCCTCCCCTTTGATCCAACCATACCACTGTTGGGTTTGTACCCCAAAGAGATAATAGGGAAAATATATGTGCAAAAATATTTATAGCTGTGATCTTGGTAATGGCAAAAAATGGCTGAAAAATTGTGTTATCTGATGGTTTTGGAATTCCATGTGAACTGAACAATCTCCAGGAATTGATGCAGAGCAAAAGGAGCAGAACCAGGAGAGCACTGTACACAGAGATTTATACATTATGGCCCAATCGACTGTAATAGATTTTTCTACTTAGCAATCCAGGATAATCCTGAGGGACTTATGGAAAAGATGCTATCCACATCCAGAGAAAGAACTGTAGGAATAGAAATGCAGAAGAAAAACCCATTAAATCATGTGATTAATCATATGATTGGGATTTTTTACTTTAAATGATCACTCTGTTGCAAATATTAATAATATGGAAATAGGTTTTGAACAATGATGCATGTATAACCCAGCGGAATTGCTTATCACCTCAGGGAGGTGGGGGAAAAACGGGATGAAAAGAACATGAATCATGTAACCATGAAAAAATTTTCAAAACTAATTAATTAATTGATTTATTTTATTTTATAAAAATAATATGCCACTTCAAATTTTCAGGCACATACTAGTTTAATATTAAAATTTTAATAACAATCAAATCTGTACATGACTAGTGAATATAAAATGTAAAGGAAAATAAATTTGAATAACATAACATTTTTTTGCAACTATTAGAAATGACAGAAGAAAATAACTCTCTGGTGTATTTCAGAAAGCAAATAGTCCAGGCTATAATACAGAATGACATATCTTTCTAGCTTGAACCTAATAACCAATGAAGAAAGGAAAGCTATTCCACAAAAAGAGATATTTTAGGCAATTTGTCTTATATTTTAAAAAGGAAAAAGCACGAGCCAACTTGCATAACTTTGAAAGACAGAAACATAAGAAAACTAAACAAATGTAATTGTCAAGGAATTAATTAGTAATGAGATGAATGATTCTATTTTAGAGGTATTTTAAAGAAAGAAAGTCTGACCTACTAAATAAATGAAACAGCAAAGTTAATTCAAAAACTGGAAATATATACGAAAGTCTAAGCATGTAGCTTTGTAGATGATATTTAAAGAAATAAGAAAAGTCTCATTGGATTAATTGATCTGAAACACTGTCTGCAATACTTCCAATAGATGAATGGATTTATTTCTTGTAACAAATTTTCAGAGTATTTTTAAAAATGATCAGAAGAGAGAAGGAATGTAGAGGGAAAATATTGCTCTATCCACATCGTCTATGGAAGAATATTGAAGGGAAATCCTTTTCTTTAGCCTCTCAGCAAAAATAAAGGGTGATGGATAGTAGGAGAGGTAGAAGAAAGGAGGTTGCAAACTCGGGGGTGAATATTGGGCAGTTTCAATCTAGTGAAAAAAAAAGTCCAAAAGAAGAAAGAAATAGTTGACTATTAGTAATGATGGGATAAAGTTTCATCAGTCTTTATGGAGAATCAAGTTCAATACCTTACAGTCTGGTGATATAACTTGGGGATTTAAATGCCCCAAAGGACATATAAAGAAACATGACATTCATAATTTTATTTTACCCTTATGGAGCTAACATGGCATAGTCAAAAGTGAACCAGCTTCACATTTAGCAATCAATCAATTAACTATTTATTAAAAACTCACTTTGTGCTATGCACTGTGGTTGATGTGGATAGAAAAACAAAATAAAACAATTATTATTCTCAATGACCTTGCATTCTACTGGGGGAGATAATGTGCATATAAACAAGAACACACACACACACACACACACACACACACACAAATATATATATATATACTAACACACAAATAATGAGGAGTGTGAAACTAGCATCTCATTAATTCAGAAAGTGCTTCATTTAAAAGGTTTCACTTGAAGAGAGTTTTGAAGGACACAAGATATTCCAAATATCATAGGTCAAGTAGGAGTGAATTCTAGAATATAAAAGCACTGTAAACGTGTAGAGATTGGATATAATGAGTCGTATCTGAGGAATAGTAAAATATCTAGTTTGGCTGAACCATAGAGTATAAAAAAGAAGAAATAAGATTGGAAAGATAATGTTTTATCCAAGTTATAAAAGGCTTTAAAAGTTAAAAAGAGAATGTTGAATTTGAGAAAATGGGGCTTATTTTTGAGTAGGAAAGAGTTCTTATGAGACATTTTAGAAATATCACTTGTGAGAGACAGAGAGGTGGCTCAGTGGATTGAGAGTCAGGATATAGATAGGAGGTGCTAGATTCAAATCTGACCTCAGACATTTCCTAGCTCCATAATCCTGGAAAAGTCACTTAATCCTTATTGTCTTGTCCTTACCACTCTTCTGACTTTGAACAGACACACAGTGTTGGCTTTAATATGGAAGGTAAGTGTTTCAAAAAGAAAAAAGAAATTTCATATGGCAACTGAATTTAGAGGATAGATAAGAGAGGTGAGTTTTCAAACATGAACAATAATTAAGATGCTATTGTAGTGATTCCAGAAAAAAATAAGGGCATGAATTAGAATGGAGGTTGTTTAAGTAAAAAGAAAGGACAGACGTTCCAGATATTATGGAATTCAAAATGACAAAAGTTGGCAGTTTATTGAATTATGTGAGTTAAAAAAGAATTAGAAGCCAAGTTTTTTCAGCATGAATGTCTAGAAAATGTTGTTGCCCTTGACAGAAATAGAGAAGTTCAGAAATGACATGTGTTTTGAGAGAAAACAACTAGTTCAGTTTTACATGTGGTAAGTTTGGGATGCCTACAGTACATTTGGTTTAAAATAGACAATAGACATTTGGTAATGCACTACTGTAGCTTAGGGAAAAGATTGGTGCTGTACTTAAAGATCTGGAAACCATCCGCATAGATATAATTAAATCCATGAAAAATAATCAGAACATCAAGACAAAGAGCATAAAAGAAGAATTAAAGAAGGCCAAGGATAGTACCTTGATGGTTTCTCAGGCTTAAAGGAGAAAATGTGGATAATAAATGAACAAATAATTAAAAGATTATACAGGTAATAAGAAAACAAAGAGGATGTCTCATCATGATAATTTAAATAATTTAATTTATTTAATTTAAATTTTTAAATTTAATTTAAAGATAATTTAAAGAAGAGAGATCATCCCAGAGGAAGAGATAGTCAACAAATGGTCCAGGATGAAAACTGAGGAAGAGCCACCAAATTGGAAAATATAGTTAATAGTTTCAGTTGATGATGGAATAACACATTTAGAGGGGAACAGTTTAGCTTGGTTATATGATTTCTTCTAGCTCTCTAGTAATAATGTTATTAGGAGCAAAGGAAGCAGATATTGGTAGTAATCCAAGGTACAGGTTTCATAAGATGTTTATTCATGTGGAAGCAGAGGAAGCTAGGTAACTTATATACACAGAGAAGGTACACAATGAGGTTAGATCAACACTGACAGTCGGATATAATACTGATATAATACAAAAAATGGAGAGTTGAGTCCCAGAAAGGGTAACTAATAGCCTTATAAAGCCCAAAAAGAAAAAAGAGAAACAGACTGATAGGAGGATATGTTCTGAAGAAAATAAAAAGATTTCATAGTTATTGATAGTTGAAATAGTACACGTTTGGGTACTGGCGAGATTAAAGGTGTGACTGTTCCCCTGTTTTGCTAAATTGTACCAGAATATGTCTTGAGAGCAGGAGATTGGAAAAATTGGAAATTGGAAAGTAAGAATGTTAGAGATTACCTCATGTATATTGAAGTCATATGGGGGCAGGAAGGAGTATGAAAAGATTGTGACTCAAGCAATGAAAGTGCTTATAGACAGAGAGCATCATATCATGCACTGAATGGTTAAGTGATTTGATATATACATACATATATATGTATATATATCTCAGAAATATGTCTTGAGTGTAGATCTTCTGAGTCATAGCAGCTCTCTTCTTTCCTTCTTCTTCTCCCCTCCCTCACAATGAAAGAAGAGTGAATTTCCAAGATAACTATAGAAAACTGTACTAGGACCTTGATTAGGTAGGAAATTGGAACGAGGTGAATGTTGACTTAGAAGATGAGTGATGCCACCATGTTTTCTGATTCCTCTTCCAAGATGTTACGAGAGAAAGTGAAGTCAGTTCTAAAGGAAAGGTCTTGGGATTCAGCATCATCTTCTGGAGAATAAGATCTCTGTGAGCAGTATTACATTCAAAGAAACAGAAAAAAATGAGATCTAAAATGAAGGTGGGTGTGTTTTCTATAGAAGCACAGTTCCACAGATCATGCTAAATGGGGCTGGACTGGGTAGGAGCAGGAATCAGGGGGAGCAATGTAGTGGTGAGTGGAATATGAGGGTGACAGTGGAATGAGGGAGTCAGGTAAGGATATGATTTATTAATAGACAATTGAGAATTCATCAATATAGAAGTTTAAAAAGTTAGAGTTGAAGTGTGTTTTCTAAGTCATAATGGCTAAGTCCCACAAAACAACAGTAAGTAATCTTCCCTGCTCTCAATGGTAAAAGTAGGGTAAAAAATGCACCCACTGATACCAGTTCTGCAGTTACATATCGGCAGTCTATGACTTGCAGTCTCTGATCTCAGGATACAGGCTGTGAGCTTCAGAGCTGGGTAGGAGGGGAAAGGAGGTAAAGAAGAGGTCTGCCAACAAATAAAAGTATATGTATGTATATATCTGAGTGTAAAAGTGACCAAATCACTTATTCATTCAGTACCGTATATAATTCTCAAAGACTATAATTTGCAGAAAAGTTGTAGATATACATTGATAGTGAGGATTTTTATACTATACTGAAGAAACCATAAGTACAAAATAGCCCCCCCAAAAAAAACAATACAATAATTAACTGTGATCAGAAAATCAAAATGAGATGAAAGAGATTAAAGAAAAACAATTGATTAAAAAATCAAAGCACATCATTTAAACTGTACTGCTTTGAGAACTATGCTATTTATCATATGCTTTCTCTGGGTCCTGTTTTGCTGGGAAAGAAATGTGATCATTTTTTAACGTGCATTTTATTTTAGAAACATCTCATGAAAGGTTTTTATGACTAATAAATGAATTGTAATGTTATGTTTCCATGAATATGTGAAATAAAATATAAAATCAATTCCTATAAAATTGCAAAATTGAAGATTTTCCCAGTTAGTGTTTAGTTTTCTGATAGTTCTCTCTTCCTAACCTTCTGACTGGTACCTTGCCTGAAGTAGAGGATATCACAAACACTCAGGATTAAGACTTCCATAAAAGAGAGAAAGTTTGTCTTTAGCATGCAATAATGCAACATAGCAAACATTTATAAGGCATCTAATAAGGAAATGGCTCTATGCTTTAGATTCAAAGGATAGAAAGATAATCATGGGAAAATACCTTCCCTTAACGTTTCTTCTATTTCATTTAGAGTTGTATGTAAGAACTGTATACCAACAGGCTTCCTTAATACTGACACGTACATACAATGCCAACATAAATCTAAAAATTGAACTTTCTCAGAATGAGTGAAATTTACTTTATCTCAATTTTTCCACCAATGTTCTGGCCAGAATAAGTTGAGCTTTGGGGAAGTCTGAGAAAGTGATGGCTTTTACTTGGTAACTCTAAGATCCCTTCAAACTTAAGATCATTTCATTAGCAACAGTTAGCTGCCAAAGTCAAGCTACCAGCAGGAGGCTACTCTACAAAATGCCAAAGACCTAGATATACTCAGGCAAAGTACAAAGAATATTAGTTGACATGGGCCTAGAAAGATGAATAAAATTTATATAAACAAGAAGAAGCAAAGAACAGATTTCATGAGGGGAAAAAGGGCAAGGCAAGTCATAGAGGTGAAAAGAAATAAGTAATACCAGGGGAAGGTAGCTGGGGGAAAAGGTAAATAGAATGCTGAGCCTGAAGTCAGGAAGAGTCATCTTCCTGAGCTTAGTTCTGGCTTCAGACACTTACTATAGCTAAATGATAGTGGGCAAGTGACTGGAGCAGGAAATGGCAAACCACTCCAGTATCCTTGACAAGAAAACCTCAAACGGGGGCAAGAAGAATCTGACATGACTGAATTAACTGAACAATAACAACAGAAACAAAGTGTTATGGGAACAATGAATACATTGCTTTGGCTGAACCAGAGAATTTATTTAGTATTTTTCTGAATGGTAAAAGCCTTTGGGAAGTTTGAAAACAGTTGAAAAGAAAGTCCTCTAGTGAACTTTTAGGAGTTCTCCTACCAAAGTTATAAAATTCTTTTATATTCTACTAGTTCAAAGGTCCCATGTCTATGTTTTAGCTTAATATAACTGGGAACCAGGACACCTTAAACTAAGAGCGCTTGTTTTCAAGCCTATCCAGTTTCACGAGGGCACCAGTTCTTATTAATTGGGTGAGCCCTGTTTGGAAAGGAACATTATTTACATTATATATCTGAATAAAAAGCTTAATCTGTCTATCTGTGTATCTAAAATAGTTATCCCCCCACAAAGGCTCATGGTTATTATAATGAATCTCTAGAATTACACATGAAAATATAAAAGAAGTCAAAGGAAGGTCATTTTCCCAAAGGTTTCTAGATAAGGATCAATAAAATACACTAGAGAATTAGAATAAAAGCTATGACATGTGATTTTCCTTTCTATAAAACAGTAGATTATTTTATAAACTAATCATAAAACATAGAAATACCTATTTCTAGGGCAAAAATCTCATCAGTGAGCTCTGGATGTGTTCAAACACATTGACTTCAAAATAAGCAGAAATGATTTCCCTAAAAAATCTATGAATTCCTCTAATTAAGAAATTAGAACATTACTTGCATAGGAAATTAATCCATTCTTGAATAGAGATGGGTGTGGAGATCACTTATTTAGGGAATCCAGTTTAACTTACTGTTAAAACATTTGTAAACATGTAACCATTTGTAGACATTTTTCCATGTAATCATGGGAAAATATTCCTAATTAATTATTTATTTGGGGGGAATTATTCATCTTCTTGAGTTCAAATTTGGCCTCAGATACTTACTAGTTATATGACCCTGGGCAAGTCACTTAACTGTTTGCCTCAGTTTCATCACCTGTAAAATGGGTCAGGCCAGAGAAGGAAATGGCAAAACACTCCTGTATCTTTGCCAAGAAAATTCCAAATAGAGTCCCAAAGAGTCAGATATGACTGAAAGCAACTGAAGAACAACAAACTATTTGTCAGTCACTGTAATATGTGCTGAGAATACAAAGAAAGTTTAAAAAAAATCAAAACCCTATTGCTATACTCATGGGACTCCCATTCTACTAAGGAAGACAATCCATACCGGATATATTATATACCAATTAGGTGGACATTTGTCTCAGAAGGGAAGGTACTAGCAGCTGGGCAGTTCAGGAAAAGATTCCTGCAAAAAAAAGTGAGATTTGAGCTGATTCTTGAAAGAAGCCAGGGATGCTAAGCCAACAAGTATTTATTGAACACATGGGATGTACCAGGAAGGGGATGAGAAGAGGGTTCTAAATGGTCTCTGCCTTAGAGGAGCTCATGATCTAAAGGTGGAGACAAGAAACAAAGAGTTCTGTGTAAACAAACAACAAAGAGGTGTACATATGTAATGCACGTGCAGCATATTTATTTATGATAAATTGGAAATAATTTCAGAGTAAAGGCAAGAGCATTAAGGGGAAAGCTTTTTGAAGGAGGTGGGGTTGTTTTAACTTGGACTTGTGGAGATCCAGAGCAGAGAGAGCCCTCCCAGGTTAGGCATTTGGAAAGAGGATGTTTCAGGCTTGGGGGATAACTAGAGAAAATGCCCACAGTCTGAGGACAGAGTGACCTACTCTAAGAACAGCAAGTGGGCCAGTGTAGCTGAATCACGGAGTCCATAGAAGGGAGTAAATATATAACAGTTAGTTAGGGGTCGTGTTGTAAAAGACTTTAAATGCCAAAGATCTTTGATCTTGGCAATAATATGGAATTAATGGAGCATGGGACTAGACCAAGGAGGTACTCTGCTGTTGTTAAGAAGGCTAGGAATTTTGGTCAAAACCAGGTTCTTTTTAAAAAGGGCCAGAGACCCTAATGTCCCTAAAATCTGCTGGAGAGCTCAAAAAGCAAAAGACATGACCAGGGGTCCAGCCTTTGGGAGAGCACAATCTAATTAGAGCTGAAGAAGTGATATCAGGGATGAAAGGATATACAGGATTTTTATATGCACTCCTTTCTCTCCCTCCTCTCTTCTTTCTCTTCCCCCCTTTATACTACTCTGATTCTTTTCTAAAGAAAGGAAAGCACTCATATTTAGTTCTTCTGTCTGTCTATCTCTCACTTCCTCCCTCCTCTTGTTTTCTCTTCCTCTTCCCGCCTCTCTCTTCCCCACTCCCTCTCTACCTCCCTCTTCACTCTCCCCATCTCTTTCTCTCCTCGCTCCCTCTTTCTCCTGCACCCCTTCCTCTCCATCCCTACCCCCACTTCCTCAGTGGATGAGTAGAAGGCATGTCCAACTAGGCCATTAGCAACTGAGTATGATCTTCTTTGCAAGAATGTTTGTGTGTTTGTTTCTGTCATTCAGACATTGATAAAGAATGTGGGCATCTGGTTTTGTTTTGTTTTTTAATGCCATCACTGTTAAATTTTCTTGTGTGTTTGAATCCTTAAAATTAAAATTAAGAATTATTTGCTCATACCCTTTGATCCAGGAATTCCACTACTAGGTCTGTATCCCAGAGAGATTTTAAAAAATAGGAAAAGACCTACTTGTACAAAAATCTTTATAGCTGCTCTTTTTGTGGTGGCAAAGAATTGTTAACTAAAGGGATGTCCATCAGTTGGGGAATGACTGAACAAACTGTGGTATATGATGGTGAGGGAACAGTATTGAGATATAAGAAATGATGAACAGGATGATTTCAGAAAGAGTTGGAAAGACCTGCATAAACTGATTCAGAGTGAAATAAGCAGAAGCAGGAGGACATTGTACACAGTAACAGCCAATATTGTGGAATGATCAACTGTGAAAGACTTAGCTATTATCCTCAATAGTGTTCCAGGACAATTCTGAGGGACTTATGATGAAGAATATTATCAATCTCCAGAGAAAGAACTGTTGGAAACAAAATGCCATTGAAAATGTATTATTTTTACTTCTTTTTGGGGGGAGAGTATATGTTGCGGGGTTTTGGTTTCATAAGATTAGTTACTTTCAAAAATGAACAATATAGAAATATGTTTTGCATGATAATACATGTACAATCCAGATTGAATTGCTTGCCAGCTCTGGGAGCAGGGAAGGAAGGAAGGAGGGAAACAAATTGGATCTTGTAACTTTGGATAACTTACATGAAAATTTGTTATTACATGTAATTGGTAAAAAAATTATATAATTCATGATTTCATTAGGATGTCCTACACTGTATTCTTGTCAAGTTTCCACTAGCAAACCCAAGAAAATATTTTCTTATCACCATCTCTATTCCTGGATAACATTTAAGAAATAGTCAGCAATGTAAGTTAAACTGCTGTGTATAGAAACTTTGTTGTTCACTGAACTCTGGCCTGAATCCCTAGACTAAGCAATTGCTATAGTATTAGCTAAGTTCTATTAAAAAAATCTGAAATCTCCAAGGACAAATTAAATAATACATCACATTGTTCTGAATACAAACTGCACCTCCCCCCAAATATGGTTTATAGAGAACCTGAGAGTAGCCAATGATTGTGATCTTTTTTTTTTTTTAATTCCATGCTTCTAAAATCCATTTGAAAATCAGGATGTAAGGTCAGAGGCGCAATCAAAAGTGAAATCAAAGTCAGTTTCCATTACATTATAATAGTGGCATTAACATGTTAACAATTTGAAATTTCTTTTAACACTTCAACCTCTTTCTCTGTAATATATATATATATATATATTTGTGTGTGTGTGTGTGTGTGTGTGTGTGTGTGTTTGTGTGTGCTCTTTTTCAAACAGTCAACAAATAGGTTTTTTTAGTTCTGTTTTTAAAAATTACTCTGTTGGAATTAGATAAAGTTTTTAGATTGGGTTTTTAACATTTATTATTCTAAATTATTATTCTAGCAACTAGTTTGCTATCCTGAACTGCCTTTAGCCATAACAATTGGGAAATGGTCTAAATACAGATCATATTCTTCCCCAAATCAGCTTTTTATAAACTTGGAGTGTGACTTATAAGCCTTCATTAATTGACTTTTGGCTCACTTGCCTGTGTTCTCTTGTGGTGAGGAAAAAAATGGTTAAGTATGAATTCTGGAAGAATGGTGATATTTCTCAGATATAATTATTATTATCTACCTAAATGTAGCTCTGTGAATTTTTCTTACAGCTATAATGTCTGAAGCCTCTTGACCTTGATTGATCATGATTCTTCATGGCTTTATCATTTATTCGACAAATCAAATGTCCATATTTTATAGTCAATTTATTTAATATGAGAATTCTAGAGGATTGTTCTTAAAAATAAATAAAAACAATCCTAAAACCTTTATCATACATCTTAGAGTCAATAATATGTATTGGTTCCAAGGCAAAAGATTAGTAAGGCGGAGGCAAATGAAGGTTGTGACTTGTCCAGGGTCACACAGCTCAACAGTGTCTGAGGCCAGAATTGACCCCTGGACCTCCATCTCTGGGACTGGATTTCCATCCATGGAGTCACTTTGCTGGGCCCAAATGAGATTATTCTTAAAACATTATTCTTGTATTCAAAGTAATTACAGAGAGGTAGTTAAAATTCACACAATCTTTTGAGGAATAAAATATAGTAGTATGTCTTCCTCCATGGTTTTTCTTTCCTTGGTTTTAGTTACCTTCATTCAATCCCCAATTCCAGGGGAATTATGGAAGTAATGATGATGTCACAAGCTCATGGAGGAAAAGATTCAGCACACAATTCAAGTACAAATTGGGGTCAGGAACAGACAGTACTAAAGAGCAGCAGATACAAAACGAATATCCTGTTCAGTTGTGTCTGACTCTTTGTGACATCTTTTTAGGGTTTTTATGGCAAACATTCTAAAATGGCTTGTTTTCCCAGCTCGCTTTATAGATGAAAAAACTGAGCCGAACTGAGTCATTTATTTAGGAGCATATGGCTAGTAACTCTCTGAGACTAGATTTGAACTCAGGAAGTTGAGTCATCCTGATTCCAGAGTTGACTATTTTTCCACTGGCATTCTATCCATTACTCCACCAAACTGTCCAAAGACTGCCAGACAGAGCAGCACAGAAGTCTCCTCTGGGTCCAGAGGTCTCAAGCCAAAATCCCCATCTGGGAGTGCAGTTAGTTTAGGATTCCCAGTTTATTCTGCTTTTTCTGGAAGAGATTCTGAGACAGACAGACAGACAGACAGACAGAGACAGAGAGAGAGAGACAGAGAGAGAGAGAGAGAGGTGGTAGATCACCAAACCAAAGGACAGGAAGTACTACACTATACAATAAAGTTCATATAGGTAGCTATTTTGAAATGTAGATTTCTTTCAGAGTTCCTTACATTAAATTGACTTAAAATGTTTTTTTAATTTACCAGATGTGTCTGTGGAGGTCTTAGAACATATCACCTGCAGATAAGGGACAACTATTGTATATATTTTTCTTATAGAGCATGAACGCTAATAATTTCATATTACTTTTAAGTGACAGAAATCTTACTTGTTTAGGAAATAAACATATTTGAGATTCCGGCTGCTGTGCTTATTTTCTATGATGAAGGCAGTTAGTAACAAGTGGTACCATATGTTAAATATAAATATAATACACTAAATTTGGGTAGGCACATTCGGTATTGGATTAGGGACCATCTGGTTTTATCTTTATTTTTATTTATTTATTTTTTAGATTTTGATCCTCATAACTCTGGATTAGAGAAACTGACTTTTAGAACTGCAAAATACCAAAGGGTATTTTTTTCTTATATGATTTAGTGGAATGTTAAAGTGTCTACATATTCTCTAGTTATTCTTCAGGTAGTAAAACATTACTATGTTCTATGTTTTAATGTGACCCACATACCTTTCACCATTTCTTTTATCAAGAAGTAAGTTGTTTTTTTGTTGTTGTTGTTTTGTTTTGTTTTGTTTTTTTATCTAACCAATGAGGTTTGATGATTCAGGAAGCTGAATCTTGTAATAGACCAAAGGGAATGGTTCTCTTCTCTCTCAGAGGGGAAAATGAGGTCTTTCATCTCAAAAATGGAATAGAATAAAAAGTATTCAAGCACTTGTAAATCTATGACCTCAGTTTCTATATTTATAGAAGAGCTATGATAATATTCATAAAATTAATTTATGGTTATTATTATGCTGCACTGTAGTTATCTGTTGGTCAACAAATATTTATTAAGCACCTACTTTTCAAGACATTGCTTATGGGGAACTGGAAGTAAGATAATTTAGAAGAATGTATCAATTTATGAGGTAGTAATGTATGATCAGATAGAAAATATCTCTGGGAGCCAGATTAAAAAAAATGTAAAGGCCAAAGAGAGGAACTTATATTTGATTTTAGAAACAATAGAAATCCATTGAAGTCTCTGGAGTAGAGAAATGATATAACTCATGCTTTAAGATTTGGCAGCAATTTAAAATTTTAATTTTTCTGTTTCATATAAGATTCAGCAGCTACTTACAATTTATAGAGGGGAGAGATTTGCGGTAAGAATATTAACTTTTCATAGTAATAAAAATAAACTTTAAGATTTGTAGAGCACTACAAAAATGTTATCTTATTTTATCCTTATGGAAACCTTAAGGATTAGTGCTATTATTATTAACATTTTACAAATGAGGAAACTGGAGCAAAGGTTACATTATTTTCCCAGGACCACACAGGTATTGAGTGTCAGGGTAGATAAGAATTCAGGTCTTCCTGACTTTAAGTTTAGTGTTATATATACTGTACCTGCTAATTCCTAGGAAGATAATATAATATTCCATACAACAAGCATGAAGGTGCTGATCTAAGGCAGTTGTGTTATGAGTAAAGAATTAATTGAAAAAAGAGATATTGAGAGGTTTGGATAAATCACAAATGGACACTGATTGTTTATGAGACATGAGTAAGACTGAAGAGTCAAAGATAACTAAATGGTTGAAAACTTGTGTGAGTAAAATAATAATAATCCTTTAGATAAAGAAGGTAGAAGGAATGGTAGATTTAGGGATAAACCTAATAAGTGACTTATAAATATCTAATAAGATAAAATATAATAATAATATGTTATTATAATAATTCATTATATATATTGATGTCTTATTGTGTAAAAATATTATATCTTGTATATATTGCATATAATCACACTCCTATTTTTATAATTATATACAATTAAAACTTTAATGGGCTAATAATATCATCAGTGTTCATTCTTTAGTAGATAACAGTCTTTGATATAGTTTCTATATTGTACCCTTTTTACTTGGTCTTTTCTTAAATTCACAACAAAACATCAATCTAATTAGGTTGCACATAAGGGACAAGATATCATCTTTATGTATTTTGCTTTGTTTTGTTTTGTTTTTAGATTTCATGGAGTGACAATGTAGTTCTCCAATTACCCATCTATCTTAATTCATTCTCAGTCTGTGGCAAGTCCACTGCCTTTTCTTGTCTTATTTTTTAAACAATTTCCATTATCAATATCATGCTTCAACTTCCTTAAACCCACCATAACTCCTCCAGTGCCAAGTGGGTCATTTGCTATTAAGACTACAATGGATGTGATATTACAAATTAAAAAATATATATTTTCCCTAATTATGAATTATTACTTATCAATTTCCTTGCATATTTCTTTTCTTCAAGATAGTAGTTAAGAAAATTGATAGTGTTCTGGGCCTGGAGTCAGGAAGATGTGAATTCATATCTAGTATTCAGCACTTAATAGGGATGTGAATATGAACAAGTCACTTAACTTCCATTTGCTAGATCCTTCAACCATAAAATAGGGATGCAGAATCTACCTCATAGAGTTTTTGAAAGATTAAATGAAGCAATATTTGTAAATCATTTAGCACTGTGCATTGAACATAGTAGGTTCTATATAAATACTTCCCCAAACAAGATAAGGATCTTCAGTTTCTTTCAACCAATGATCTTTTCTCCATTTAACTATTTTTAATATTCATTAAATAACATTATCCCCAAATTCTGTCACTCTCTTGCCTACCTCTGATTCACTGAGAAGGCAAAAAAAACCCATTTTTTCTTATTTGTCATGTTGTAAAAAATATAACAAAACAAAAAAAGTGAAGAACTTACCAACAACAACAAATATCCCAACATTCCTGTCATAAATCCTATATGGTCATAATGTATAATCTTTATGATTATTGCTTTTATCTTATTGATAACATTTTATTTAAAATATTGGAATTGATATCAATTAAAATGTTGACTTATGTTTTATTTTTTCTGTTTTTATTCTCTCTGATTTAGGTATGTGAATGATAATTAAATCAAAATAGGAATTTATTAGGACTCCTTTATCTATTTTTAAAAATACTTTATATATTATTGGGTTTAATTATTCCTTAAATGTTTGCTGAAATTCACTTATTGTCTATCTGATCCTGGGATTTTTTTCTTTGGTAGCTCTTTAATTACTCAATTTTCTGTTCTCTTAATCTTAACAGTTTATAATTAATTATGTAAATATTTAACCATCCCACTTCAAAATACATTTCAACTTCATTGGAATTTTTCATTTTTGATACTGATTATTTAAAAAAATAAAATTAACAATATAAAAACATTTTGTTTTCTAGCTCCGAGGTTTATTTATTAATATAATGAAGGGGTTTTTTTTAATTTTAATTTTATTTATTTCTCCTATGATTTTCAGGGTTTCTATTTTGTGCTAGAATGGAGATATTTAATTTGTTCATTTTAAGGTTTCTTTTTTCTTACATACTTAATTATTAGAGGTAATCTGTCTCACTTTTGTTGATTTATGTCTTTAGAGATATAAAATTTCCCCTAAAAAATGTTTCACTCCCTCTTACAAAATAGTGTATGTTATCTCATTTTTGTCATTGTCTTTAAATTAATTAGTTCTATGATTTATTCTTTGATAGCCTCTTTAGGAATAAATTATTTTAAAATTAATTTTAAGCTATGCGTCCATAGCACTAATAAATTTCTACTTCTCTTGTAGTATGGTATGAAAAGGGTACATTTAATATTTCTTTTTTTAACATATATTTGTGAGGTTTTATCTATTTATTTAGTTAGTTTTTTGTTGGACTTTTATGAAAGTCTCATGTACTAGAGGGAAAAAAATGGTATATTTCTTTCAATTCCCATTCCTTTTTCTCCATAGATTGGTCATATCTAACTTTTATAAAATTACATTAATCTCTTTTATTTCTTTACTATTATTTTATAGTCAGCTTTATCTACTTCTGAAAGGAGAAGTTGACCCCTACCCCAGTAGTATAGTTTTATATTATATGTCCACTTGTAACTCATTTAACTTTACCTTTAAGATTTTAGATGATATAAGATTTGGTACTTATATGTTGAATCTTGACATGAATTCAACATCTATGGTGGCTTTTAGTAAAATATAATTCTTTTTTTATTTCTTTTAATTTTGACTATTTTATCCATTGCTTTATTTGAGATTATGATTGTCTTTTTTTTACTTCAGCTAACACATAAAACATTCTGCTTTATTTATTTTAAGTGTGTTTCTTGTTTGTTTTTTTCTCATTTGTTTCCTTTTTATGGGTAAATCTATTCCATTCACATTCCACTTTTTGATTAACAACTTCATTCCCCTCTATCCTATTTCCTTCTTTTTTTCTTCTTTCTCTTTCTTTAACCTGTTCCTCCTTCTATGTCTATTTTGCTTTAATCACTGCCTTTACTGGTCTGCCCTCCTTTTATTACCCTTTACTTTCCAGTTATTTTTTTCTCCTCCTAATTTCCTGTCTGGTAAAATAACCTTCTATGCACAATTTGAGTATTAATTCAGATAAAAGTGAGTGTCAATCATTGTCCAACCCTACCATTTTTCAATTCACTGCACAAGCTCTTCTTTATGTGCTTCTTTTATGTGAGATAGTATCACCTTTTTTTCTGTGCCTTCCTTCCTTTCCCAATGGAGCCATCTTTGTTACTCATTCATTTTTAGGTCACCCCAACATAATTGACTAACTCACACACATTCTGTCTACATATATTCCTATAAATTCCTGTAAAATTTTATGTCTTAGGAGTTACATGAATTATCTTTCCATATGGAAAGATAAAGAGCTTATACTTTTTTAGCCTCTTCTGATCTCTCTTTTATGATTTTTAATACTTGAGTCTTTATTTTGATAGATTTTCTATTAAGTTTGGTATTTTTATCAGAAATGTTTGAAAGTTCTCTACTTTATTAAATATTAATTTTCCCCTGGAAGATTATACTCACTTTTTCTAGGGAGGTTATTCTTGGTTATAATCCTAACTCTTTGCCTTTTGTAATATTTTATCCTAATGCTTCTGTTCCTTTAATGTTGTAGTTGTCAACTTTTTTGGATTCCTAACTTTGATATTAATAAAATTCAATTAATGACTAAGTGCTTTGTAAAGTTTTTAATGATTTAATGACTGTTTGATATATTTTATCTTTAACCTGAATGCTCAGCAATTTTGTTATAACATTCCTTTGAGTTTCCATTTTGGGTTATTTTTTAGGAAGTGAGCAGTGAATTCTTTCTTTAAAAATTTATCCTCTGGTTCTAGGCTATTGGGATACTTTTCCTTGACAATTTCTTGAAATATTGTGGGAAGACATTTTGTTATCATGACTTTAAGACAGTGCTGTAATTCTTAAATTATTTCTCTTCAATATATTTTCTAGATGATGTGTTTTTTTTCCTGATGGGATATTTCACATTTTCATCTATCTTTTCATTCTTTGACATCATTTTACTGTTTCTTGAACACTCATAAAATCATTAGTTTCCATTTACCTAAATTCTAATATTTAAGGAATAATTATATTCAGTGACTTTTTCCAATCTTCAAACTTTTTGCACTGCTGTTTGTTTTCAAACCTAGTTTTTTGGAATTTGGAAGGTTGTGGGGCTTTCAAGCTCACATGATCCATGGAAAGGTGGTGCTTTGTGACCAGAAATTATATTACCCCTCTGGGGCCCCTCTTCTTTTGTCTCTCATGGCCCCGGGTTCAATTGTCAATGGAAGCTATACTGTTCCTTAAGGACACTGTTCCCTTAAGATTGCATGTGCTTCTTTTTATACTGGATTTATGATGAAGAAATGAGTATAGGTAATGGAGTTACCAAACAGTGCCTTTTTGTGCACTCAGTGTTAGCACTGTGTTTCCCTGCAGTCTCCTTTTTTTGTCAGCTGCTTCATACTTTTATTGTCTCTAAACTGAGAGTTCTCAAAGCTACTATTGTTAATTTTCCATCTCCTAGGCTCACTTTTTATGGTTCTGCCATGTGGTCTCCAGACTGACCCCCTCCCATGTGTCACAGACTTTTCCATTTGATCATCTAAGTTGTCCTGAGAAAAATATTTTATCTCGACATTTTGTTTTCTCTGCCAATGTAGAATTTAATGTGGGATATCAGTTTAAAAATATTTTAAGGAGATTGTTGGGAGAACTTTGCTACTTCCTCTACTCTGCCATCTTGGTTTCAGCCTGGGAAATCTCGACCAATATCTTTCAATTTTCTTCCTATGCTGAATTTCCTCTTGAAGCATTTGCTTCTTAAGGCTGTCTACTTCCCAAAATATGATGTAAAATGACAATTTACTTGGCCTATAGCACAAATGTTGGGGCTGAAGTCATTAAGGTCTGCATCCAAATATGGCTTTAGATATTAATTATTTACGTGTCTCTACATAACCTCTGCCTGGCTCAGCTTCTCAGTTTCCCCAACCATAAAATTTGGAAATAGTGTTAGCATCCTCCTCAGGTTGTTGTGAAGATCAAATTAGTCAATATTTGGAACGCGCTTAGCACATTGCCTGGCACATAGTATTCACATAATTTTTTTCCTTCCTTTTTTTGATTAAAGTATAGCAAGACTCTCAATTTCTTAATTCTGAGCATTGTACTTCTATACTTCAAGCATTATGATTTTAACTGTATGACTTCTCCCATCATAGACATAGATCAGGATGCACCTACATCTCTAAAGATCACTTTTCAGATTTTTACATTGTGCAGAAAACAACACAAGGCAAAACCTTACCTTACAGCCATAGTGATAATTCTCTCCAAACTTACCCAGACTAGTCATTGAACAGTAAATAGATATAAAATTCCATCACTAAATCAAGATACAGACAGGCATAAGAAAATTCTAATTGGGTTCTTAGCTTTTTTGTAGGTTTAACAATTTACCAACAGAACTCTTCCAAATTATAAAACAACGAATGAGTTCACAAATAACAAAGCAATTATTTAGTGTTTTCTATGTGCTATACTTTTAGCTAAGTATTAAGGATACAAAACTTTTCCTAACATTCATGTTTGACTATGTCATTTATCCCTCCTCAATAAAATCTAATGGGTCCCTATCACTTCAAGGATCAAACATGAAATCCTCTGTCTTTAATCCAAAGTTTTTATAACCTGCCCCCTTTATTTCAGTCTTCTGATGTCTTATAACATCCACTAAAATTAAATGACACTTGCTTTTTTGCTGTTCTTTTAACAAAACATTCCATCTCCTGATATCTGCCATGACTAGATTTCTCAGCCTCCTCACCTTTGTCTATTGGCTTCTTAAAATCTAACTTCAAATCTTTCTACTTCTTCTTAATTCTAGTGACTTCATTGATGATTATGTCCAATTTTTCCTGTATAGATCTTGTTCATACAGAATTGTATGCATGTTGTCTACCTCATTAGAATGAGGGATCTTTGAGAGAAAGAACTGTCCTTTGACTTTCAAGACAGAGAGTACAGGGAGAGGAAAGAAGAGAGCCTGGGGAAGAAACTTGGGGAACACTTACAAAGAGGTGACTTGCTATGGAAGATGAGCATGATGAGCCAGCAAACATCATTAAGGAGCAGCAATCACCCAAAGAGAAGGCAAAGCAGTGTAAAGTATTGTAGAGAAAATCCATAGAGGAAAGAATATACAAGAAGAGATGCTGGTCAATAGTTTTGAATGAAGAAGATTTTTTGAAGATTAGGATTGGGAACAAAACAAAGCAAGTAATTCTTTTCTGCAAGCTGGACAGTTCTAGTTACTTTAAGAAATCCTTGTATCATTATTTTCTTCCTCTAGATTTCCCATCTCCAACATATAAGTGTATGAATACAAAATTTAACAACAAGAATTCAGCAGAGTGTTCTAGATTTGGTCTGATCAAGGCAGAATATGGGAAGTTTATCACTTTGCTCACACTCTAATGCTACTGACTGATATTGAGTTTATAAGCCACAAGTCAGTCACCACATCACTTCTTGTAAATATTACCTTTTGGCCAAATTCATCAAGTATGTTTTAAGTAACTTTGGTGTGTTATGTGGTAGGCACTGATGATTCAAAACCAAAATAAAACAAAAAAGTCTCTGCTCACAACTTGTGAGCTGACATACAATTTTTGGAGTAATATTTGAATATTATCTTTTTTTATTTACAAAGTTTCCCCCACTACCCACCACTTCCTTCTCTGGGAGAGGGACATCCCATCAAGAAAATATCAGCAAGCTTTATCAAAATATTGAAAAACTCTGAAATACACACTCAGTCATGCCCTACATCTACCATATATTTTTATATTCTTTTCATATCTTCCCCACTCTGAACTTAAACAATTGATTGATTTCTTAAGTGTGATATATTTTTCTCCATTAAATTTAATCTTACTATATTTGGCTCATTTTTTACCCTGAGGAATATTTTATGTATCATAATTCTCTCATTTAACTTATTCCTCTCAGCTCTCTATCATCTACAAATTTCATTTGTCCCTTCCTCTATATCACTGATAATAATTCTCAGTAGAACAGTGTTTCTTCATTTGTTAAATAGAGGTAATAATGTTTCTTAACACATATGGTTGTAGTGATTATCAAATTAAATGATATATGTAAAGTACTTCAAGGTTTATTGTAATAATCTAATTAAATAATAGATGTAAAGCTTTTTGCAAATCTTTGAAATATTAAATAAATGGTAGCAGATATTACCACTACCACTACTACTTCTACTACTATGACAATTTACTGTTATGTGGTTAAAAGGCTGACTTTATACAGAGTTTCCAGATTAAAATAATTTACAAGCGTATATGGGAGGTAATACATGTATATTAATATCTATAACACTTGTTATATAACTGGAGCTCAAAGAGAATAGAATGAGAGCTTTAAAGTGTACAGAAGTTCCTTTCATCTAAAGATACTAAGAAAAACTTCATGGAGGTGGCAGAAAATATAAGTTTTTTTAAATTTCCATATTACTTGTTGATATAATTTTTACTATTCATTTTCTGACATTTGTCAAACCATGTCTACCCTCACTCAGACCTTTTTGCCTTACCAATAAGGTAGTCAAGCTGATATAGATTATACATATATAATCATATAATGCAGATTACCTTGTTCATCAAGTTGTGAAACTAGACACATATTTACACTAGATAAAAATTCATGGAGTAAATAAAGTAAAGAATAGAATGATTCAATTTGCATTTGGATTGTGTCTATTCCTTCTGTGGTGGTGGATAGCATTTTTCATCAGGAGTCCCTTAGGATTATTCTTGATCCTTCCTTATTGATAATAGTTGATAATTTTGATCATCACACATTATTATTGTTAATCTTTACAATGTTTTCATGGTTATGCTCACTTCATTTTGTATCACTCCATATAAATCTTTCCAGATTTGTTTGTTTTTATGGGGGGAAGAGGTCATCTTGTTTGACATTTTTTCATGGCACGATAATATTCCATTACAAAAATATATCAAAACTTATTCAGTCATTCCCCAACTTATGGAGATTCCATCAGTATCCAGTTCTTTTCCACCACAAACAAAGCCTCTATATTTTGAGTGGTATATTATTTTTCCTTACCTTTAATTTCTTTGGAATACAGACCTAGTAATGTTATTTAAGGATTAAATAGTAGGCCTAGGTTGATGATCCTTTGGGCATGGATCCATATATCTCTCCCAAATAGTTTCATCAGTTTGTAGTTATGTCAACAATAAGTTGTATTAGTATCTCATGTTTCCCATATGCTCTCCAACATTTATCATTTTCCTTTTTTCTAATGTTAGCTAGTCTGGTGAGTGTGAGGTGGTACTCCAGAGATATTTTAATTTACATTGTTCTAATTAATAGTGATTAAATATATTTTTGGTATGACTAAAAAAAAGCTCTACTTTCTTCATTTGAGAATTGTCTGTTCATATCTTTTGGTCATCTGTCAATTGGAGAATATTTTGTGTTTTCACATATTGACACAGTTCTCTTGGCATAAAGATTTTTTTTTCCAGATTGTTGTCTGCCTTCTAATTTTGATTGCATTGCTTTTGTTTGTGCAATGTAAGGATGGGGAAATATGCACAGGCTGTTCTGGCAAATCAGCAGCTGGACAGCGTCCCTCCTTACAACAGACCAGTAAGGTGAGCACTGAGATTTTCAACTGACAATTAGGATCAGCTAACTAAATCCTTGATGTTAAGTAACTCAGTGCCTTCTTGGTGAGATTGATTGTACTGTTCTGACTGTGATTGAATAGATGTCTTTGAAAGCTTTGGGATTAGTCACAGGCAGGAGCTGATATCTGCCTGTGAAAACTGACTCAATCAGAGAACCAGTCTAAGTGACAAGCCACTCAGTGAGATTCTTCTTCCAGCAGGAGTAACCAACCAGTAGGCAGAACTTGAATATTCAGGTAAATGACTTTAATTAACTTTAACTGAGATAACTCAAGGATGGTAAAGGACTGAGGGAAATTGAGTTAATAAGAAGGTCGAGGATAAACTGAACTAATTGAACTAAACTAGTTGATAAGCATTTTGGCCTTTCCTACAGGGAAAGCCTCAAACAGAATGTTGATACAGTTGTTGACCTGGTAACTTAGGCCAAGCTGTAAGTGAGAAATAACGGACTTGAATTTGGCTGGTTACAGATGATGATGTTCAAAGATGGTTTCTTGATGTTATTGATCAGTGGTTCCCAAACTTTTTTGGCCTACTGTCCCCTTTCCAGAAAAAATATTACTTAGCACCCCCTAGAAATTATGCAACTATTTATTGAACTCAGAATAGAATGTAATACAAAAAAAGTGTGGCCATCACTGTGCCCCTGGATTGCTGCAGCACCCACCAGGGGGTGGTGGTGCCCACTTTGGGAATCATTGTTATTGATGAAATGATGTGATTGATGATGATAAATCATAGTTGATAAGCAGACTATGAGACTATCAGATCTGAGCATCTGACCCTAGATAGGACCAGATAATGCAAGCTTATGGTGCAGCTTCTAGGTTTGGCTAGAGAGATTTCCTACCACCTTATCCACCCACCAATCACTCTATACAGAGTTTCCTTGGCTTAGGGTTGATCTCCTATTTATAGGGGTTGCTCCAATGGTCTTTTTCCAGACTCATGCCAGCTCTGGGAATTCCAAAATCTGAATGATCAACTGGCACCTGTTTGCCCACAATGGCTTCTTGTAAAAACTAATTACAACAGAAACTTTTTAATGTAATGTAGACAAAGTTATCTTATTTTACATCTTATAATGTCCTTCTCTTTGTCTTTTGACCTAAATTATACTCTTATCCATAGGTCTGACAGATAAACTATTTTGTGATCCCCAAATTTGTTTCTGGTATAATCCTTTATTTCTAAATCACGTATCCATTTTGATTTTATATTGGTATATGGCTTGAGGTGTTTGTGCCTAATTTCTGCTATACTTTTTCAGTTTTCCCAGTAGTTTTTGTCCATTAGCAAATTCTTACCAACACTTGGATCTTTGGGTCTTTCAAACACTAAGTTACTATGGTCATTTACCAGTGTGTATTGAGTACCTAATTGATACCATTGGTCCTCCATTCTATTTATTAACCAATAACAGATTGTTTTGAAGTTTGCCACTTTGTAAGTTTTAAAGAAAATAAACTAATTTTATAGAAAGAAATATAGCAGTTGAACATTTACTTTGAGACACAGGGGATAATATGTGAAGATGTACAGACTTTGTTCAAGAAGTCAGATGTCACTGAGTTCTTAAACACAGGGACACAGTGTACCTAAGCACTTGGGATATAAAGAAAGGCAATGGTACAGTCTCTGTTCTCATGTAGCTACCTTTATTTTGGGGATACAACATGCAATCTATGTACATAAAAAAGATATTCAGTGAAAGTCAACGTTAGTCATAGAACAAAAATATTGATAGTAGGAAACACAGAGCAAGATGTCCTGAAGAATATAGGAAAATATTTGAGTTTTAAAGGAACTCAGTGATGCTAAGAGACTGAAGTATTGGGTTCAGCCAAATCAAATACAGATAATTAGAACAGGAAACAATGTATGTGATATGTAGTATAGAGGTTGGTATAGAATGAAATGTGTCATCAAGTTGAAGAAAACTTATTTTGTATGAATATGAATATTTTTGTATGAATGTAAGAGTTCAAAATCCCAATTGAAGAAATTACATTTATTCATGAAAATAACAGTGGGCCAGTGGAATTTATTTATTGAGATAGAGGGGTAGTGGAGAGGAGTTTACAGGGTCAAACCTGAACTAATGAGAGCCAAGCCTTACCATTAAATTAAGAAACAAAGTTGAGGAAGGAGTGGATTCTAGTCATGTAGGAAAATTTATCAAGTTCAAAAGAATAGGAAATGGAATGTAGTATATGAGAAGGATGTCATTGGATGGGGCATTGAAATGTTCCAATAAAAGTAATGGCTAAAAAGTTTAGAAATGGAATTAGGTACCAGGATGTGAAGGGGAGAATAATAATAATAAAAAAAGCAACAAAACTCCCTGAAATCCTTTGTTGTAATCTAGTTATGTTATGCCAAAAAGCATTAATCTACTAATGTACTAATTCTATCAAAAAATGAATTGAGGACTTCCGGGTTAAGATGGCGGCAGAGTAAGAAGCAGCTCTTAACCTCTCCTGACCGAAACATACAAAACTCCTCAAGGGGACATAAAAACAAGTCCAGACGAACGGAGGAACCCCACAACAGGGCACAGTGTGGAAGGTACGTGGAATCGAGACATTTATAAGCTAAAAAGGGCTCTCACTCACTCAATCGCGAGCTGAGCAACCGCCCCACCCCCACCCCCTCCACACTCACCTATAGCTCCGAACCCAGCTAAAAAGAAATAGAGCAAGTTTGGGGCACCCATTGAGTCATCAGCAGCTCCGGGACCTGTTCCTGACAGAAGCAAGACTTAGGACCCCATTAAGTCAAAAAAAGCACGCGAAATCTGAGCGCGCGCGCGCGCCGGAGCAGGACGCTGGGCGCAGAGAGCCGGCTGAGTAGAGGCGTGGGTGGAGGCAGAACTAAGCCTAAGTGGGGAACCAGTGCAGACGGGTATACGACTGTGGAAGCAGCGCCCTGAGACTTGTAAAGAAACCTCCAGCAGAGGACCAAGCAAGAGGGCCCACCAGGGGGCTTGACCTTGGAAAAAACCAGAATTCAGACCTCAGGAGCCAATAGATTGGGAACAGACACTGAGCCCGAGGATAAAGCTGAGAAGCTGCTGGGCTAATGATGGCTACTCAGCATCAGGAGGTTCAGAAGAGAAAGAATAATAACAAAAAGAAGAAGTCTTTAACACTCGACAGCTTTTACACAGAGAAAATCCAGACAACCGAGCAAACAGAGGAGGAGAACAAACAAGCATCCGGACCCTCCTCAAATAAGGAAAACTCCTCACAAGCTATGGAAGAGTTCAAAACTGAGATTCTGAGGAAAATGGAAGAGATCTGCCAAGAAAATAACAGTTTAAAAGGTAGAATCTTGCAATTGGAAAGTGAGGCTCAGAA
>NC_058132.1:583157929-583193808 GCF_016433145.1 Gracilinanus agilis
TGGGTTTGTACCCCAAAGAGATCATAGATAAACAGACTTGTACGAAAATATTCATAGCTGCGCTTTTTGTGGTGGCAACAAATTGGAAAAGGAGGGTATGTCCTTCAATTGGGGAATGGCTGAACAAACTGTGGTATATGCGGGTGATGGAATACTATTGTGCTAAAAGGAATAATAAACTGGAGAAGTTCCAGGCGAACTGGAGAGACCTCCGGGAACTGATGCAGAGCGAAAGGAGCAGAGCCAGAAGAACTCTATACACAGAGACTGACATTCTGTGGTAAAATCGAATGTAATGGACCTCTGAACCAGCAGCAATGCAATGACCCAGGACAATTCTGAGGGATCTATGGTAAAGATGCTACCCACATTCAGAGGAGGGACTGCAGGAGAGGAAACATATAGGAAAAACAACTGCATGAACGCATGGGTCGGGGTGGACATGATTGAGGGTGTGGACTCGAAACTACCACACCAATGCAACTACCAACAATTTGGAAATTGGTCTTGATCAAGGACACATGACAAAACTAGTGGAAATGCGCATGGGTAGGGGGGGTGCGGGGGGGGGGGGGTTGAAGGGGAAAGGAGGAGCATGAATCATGTAACCATGTTAAAAATGAATATTAATAAATGTAAAAAAAAAATGAATTGAGGTTAGATTGTCTTGCCTGAGTCTCTTGTGAATTTTTGACAACTTTGGGTAATTGTGGGTTCCCTTTGTAAATGTCCCCACATTGCTTAGATAACTTATTCAAGAACTGTTTAAAGAACCCATGTCAATTTCTACCTAAATAATGTACAACCTTCATTAATTTATTCTCTAATGGAAGCAACATATATCTTCTTTCACAACATCATGAACATGGAAACATATATGGAATGCTTATATACATATGTAATATACATCTTTCTATTTGTTGACTTGGGGAGGGAGAAGTTGTGGAGAGAAAGAGCAACCATGTGTTGAAAAATGTTAGAAAATTAATATTGAAAATTAGTATTGATATAATATGTAAAAAGTAAAGATTAATATTAAAATTATATATATATGTGTGTATATAAAACAGAAGTGGGGGCAAGCTAGCATGCATTGTGTATGAGGTAGAAGAAATCAACATATCTTCTAGTATTACATGTCAATGGGATGCTGAGAAATAAACAGCTGTTGTTGATACATCAATTTGGTTTAGGCATTTTTGAACTTCTGTTTTTAGGGCTAATTTTTTTTCCTTATGCTT
Organism: Gracilinanus agilis; assembly: GCF_016433145.1. NCBI lineage: Eukaryota > Metazoa > Chordata > Mammalia > Didelphimorphia > Didelphidae > Gracilinanus > Gracilinanus agilis. The sequence continues at coordinate 583,159,171 of NC_058132.1, forward strand.
CTAAAATGTGATCTATGAAGACCTGTGATCACTAGTCTCTTGGTCTGTCCTCTGGCTCTCAGGAAGGGTAAGACCCCTGATTCCTTTGGACTACAATGAATGCTGCTACTTAGGGGCCCTGTTTCTTTGGAACAAAAAAGTAATACTTTTTCATATTCTTGCCACATCTTGAAACTTTGGGTTCATCAAAGATTAAGCTACTTTCCTCATTTGCTTCCATATGTCACATATTTAATCTGTTTCACTGATCAAACCCTCTATTTCTTACCCAGCACAAAATTGTTTTAATTATTACAGCTTTATAGTGCAATTTTAGAGAGATATGGAACTATTAAACTTCTTTGCTTTTTTTTCTTTCATTGATTTCCTTATTATTGTTTGCCTTTTACTTGCCTGGTTAAACTATTATTTTTTTCTAGTACTATAAAGTGAGTCTTTGGTTATTTGATTAGTATGGTAATGAATGTGTATTTAGTTAGTAATTTTATTTTTATTACTTTGGCTAAACCTATCCATAAGCAAATTATATGTCTCTAATTTATTTATCTATATTAATGTAAAAATGTTTTGTAATTGTATCCATAAAGTTTGTGTGTTATGGCTTGTAGATTTCCCAAATATTTTTGACCTAGTACATTTATTTAAATGGAATTTCTTTTTCCACCTTGTCCTGCATTATTTGGTTAGTAATTGAAGAAAACACTGATGATTTTTATAGATTTATTTAATATCCTGTAATATTGCTGATGTTCTTAATTGTTTCAGTTAGTTTTTCTTTTAGTTGACTCTTTAAGGTCTCTAAGTAAACTATCACATAATCTATTAAAAGTAAACATTTTATTTCTTCTTTGCATATGCTAATTCCTCCAATGTCATTTTCTTGTCTTATTGTTATGGCTAGCATTTTATTATACTATTATATAGTAATAATGAAAATGGACGTTCTTGCTCCATCCCAATTTTATTGGAGAAACTATTGTTTCAACCCTGTATTCCTGATATAAATCTAGCCTAGTCTAAATTATATGCCTATGATATGTTGATTTAATCTCCTATTAATATTTTAACAATTTGCATACATATTCTTAAGGGAAATTGGTTTATTATTTTTGTTCTCTTTTTTTATTCTCCCCAGTTTAAATACAATGCTTGGTTCATAGAAGGAATTCAGTAATACTCTACCTACATTTTAAAACAATTTGTGTAGTATTAGAATTGGATGATCCTTAAATGATTGGGATTTGCTTGTAAATCCATGTGATCTTGTTTCCTCTAGATTTCTTAAAGAAATAATTTATATCTTGTTCAATTTATTTTTCTATGAGTTATTTAAGCATTCATTTCCTATTCTTCACTCTAGATACATAAATAATATATATGTGTGTGTGTATTTATAAATATTCATCCAATTTACTTAGTTTTATTGACATATAGTTGTTGATGTGGAATCTAGAAATTCCCAAACTTATAGCCTCATGAGGTCTGATAACCCCCCAGTTTAGTCAGCTTGAAGGTGAAGACTTCAAGTGTGACCTTGAGACATGAGAGTTCCTCCCTGAGAAAAAGCCCAATTTCATGAGTCTCAAATTGACAATAGACTTTAAAGTATTTTAGGTGGAGCTAGCTAATCCAATCAGGTGTTAAGTACCTATTTTGTCCAAATGTTTCTCCCCTTAGGCCAAAGTCCTTTACCAAGATAGCCCAGCCCTTAGTTGGATCTTTCCCTTTTGTGCCCATTGTAAAGCATTAGCTTCTCACTGATAATCAGGTCTAGGGGTCATCATTTTCTTTATTGCCATGGTAAAGCCAATCAACTATACGCTTCCCATCCTCAGTCCCCAGTTCCCCTGAAAGAGTACATAAATTGCCCAGATTCTATGGGGCTTTAGAACTGTCCAATCTAGTGTGGTTGGCATTCCTCAGGGCTCCATAGCCAGAGCAGGCTCTGTGTAGGTTTGCAGCATACAGATCTATGTGGAAGCCTGAGAGGAATTTTCCAAACCCCTCTCCTTAATTAAAAACATGGTTTTTCTTACTATTTAATAGTTCTGTGTTTTTTCCTAGTTTAACATAGTTGAGAAAATATTCTTCAAATGATTACTTTATCTTTTTGATTGTGAATAACTTTTTTTTCTTTTTCAAATCAAATTACTTAATTGCTTACATAACTTATATTTTTTAAAATAATCACTAGTTTTATCTATTTAATAGTCATATTTTATTATCTGTCTTTGGTTTAGTATTTCTATTTTCTTTTTTCACTTAGTTTTTTTTTTTTGGTGTTTTTCTAGGTATTTTTTATAATTTCATGGACTCAGTTGACCTGCTCCTTCTTTCTTTTTTGATGTATTTAGTAATTTAAATAGTCCCTCAATTGCTATTTTTATTGCATCCTAGAAATTTTGGTGTGTTTTCTCTTTATTTTTATTGTCTTTAATGAGTTTATTGATTACTTCTATTAAGTGACAAACCTATTCTTTAATATTATTTTCTTTTCCAATTAATTTCTAATCTATGATTCAAAAACTTTATTGAATATAATTTTATGTCATAATAAAATAGTTAAATTAATATTTTTGCTATTCTGTGTTTTTTTGTGTGTTTTTTTTTCAAATTACAGAAGACACTTTTTTACTAGCATACATGCTAGGAGGGCTCCCAAATAGAGCTGAGCTTGGGGGGAGGATTACAGGGGTTATATAGACTCTGGAAATGTTTGCCTAGATAACAGGGTATCTCTAGGTGGGGGGCTGCAGCTCCTTCCAGGAAGGGGCCGAGTGGGAGTTGTGGTTCTTGGATTGCCATAAATCTGTATTCTGCATTTGCTATCCAAATTCCTACCTTACCTGCTTTAAGTGTCACTGACTGGCTATAATCTCCAAATTCCAATCTTACATTCCCTAACTTCTTTTCTTTAAAGGTGGGAAATCTTTCCCTTAGGGTGGTTTGGGCTCAGTTGGATGGTATTAATGCAGGATATGAGGGAGGACAGTGAAGAGGAGGCAGTACTCCTTAGACTGATTAAGCATAGCAACAGAAAAGCAGGGGGTGAGTCCAGCCACCTAACCCCAAAGGAGGATGAAGAATTTGGCTTCTTCGGGAACTTGGGTATGCAGGCAGTGGGGGTTTCTCAGGGTATTATTCCCCACGTACCTAGCCCTGAAATAGAGGACAGGGTGAGTCTGACCTTATTCTGCATGTAAGGGGGAGGTCTGCAAGGTAGATAAGGTTAAGGGTAAGCTCTGGAGACCAAAGGTCTGCAAGTTTGGAATTCCTGTGGACAAGCCTATTTCACCATGTCATACAGGGGTCAGGATTTTTAATTCTGACTCTTTCTATGTTCCACATTATTTTCCCCACTTTTGGAGTTGGATCATAAAGAAATCTTTCTATAATATCTGTGTCATCATAGACAGAAAGTGCAGGGGGATTGGTCCAGCATTGTTGCTGAAGGACCATAAGCTATACAGTGTTGATACCATCTTTAACACAGGTCACTAGTCCATTTAGGCAGGTCAGGGTACATAGTGGAAGCAAAGGAATTTTCCTGCCTATAGTTTGCCTGAAAACTTTTTCACTATGGGGGTACAATGTTCTATTCTGTCTCTGGGGTACAATGTCCCACAATGTCCCATGCTGTCTCCCCCCTCCTCCAAATATCTAAGGGAAGAGAGATGATGGTTTCAATCTTCTGTAGCTTCTTCAAGCTGATAAGGGGTGTAGAATCCCTGAAGGGAGGAGGAGGAGGAGCTATGGGCACAGGGTCTTCAGGGGCATCTTTGCAGTGAATGCCAGGGTCCTTAAGGCTAGGAGACCAGAGACTGTTTCCCCAGACTGGTAGCCAGGTCACAAGGGGGAGCATCCATCCCTAAGGCAGAAGGATAGAACCCAGGACTGGGGCAAAAACTAGAACACCAGATATGAAGAGAGAAAATTAGCACAATAGAAACTGATATTAACATTTGGGTATCTTAGCCAACAGATTTTATCTCCAGAATTGAGCCTTTTAGGAAATTTGATCCCTAAGTTGTTTGCAGAGTTGGCATGTGATGTTTCTGTTAAAGAATACCCTTTTGCAAAGCCCACATGAATATGACATCTATAAATACTTTAATAACAATATTTTACAGATAAATTTCTTTATCCCAGATTCTGAAGGAAATCCAGAAAGTTTTGGGTTATATTTCCAAGCTCAAAATCCCACTTCAGTTGTGGTAAATTAAGGCTGCAAGGTACAAGTCATGGATCACTAAACTTCACCTACTCCTCAAAGTGTGTTCCCTAACAATTTGTTTGTTTTCAATTATTAACCTAATAGGTTGTTTGGGGAGATGGAAACTTTAATTTCACAATTTGCATTAAGTGCTGATTATGGGAACTTTCTTCAAAAAGGGAAGGCAGAGAAGAAAAACATTTCCTCCCAATCCCAAGGGACACATAGTGAGGGCTATGTACAGACCAAAGCTTTCACCGGCTCATGTCATCCTTGTGTCACTCAAGGCTTAGTAGCCTAGATGGTCAGAAGAGGTGCAGTCCGGGTTGTGCCCTAGAATTGCCTCTCTAACCATCACAGAACATTCTCTATATAACCACTGGATCCCAGAAGCCTTCTCCTTCCTTAAAAGACAAGTCTTACCCATTACAGCTCAGAGAATTTCTGCTAAGCAGCAGGCTGGAAACAATTTCCATACTCTCAAACAAGCCTTTCACATCCCTACCAGGCTGTTCACTCAGTTATTCAATAATGAACATATCACACTTTAGTCACAAAACCTGAATTAAGAAACAGGAGTGCCAGATTGAGTAGCTCCACAGTGAATATAAATCAGGACTGTATCGTCTCCTGTACCTGGGCCATCTGAAAGACTAAGATGAGCCATACAGGAATATCTTCAGTGTAACTTTCCAGAGAAATTCCAGAATCATTTGTGATTTTCCCAGCACTATACACATTAATTTTAGAAATTATCCCTAGGTCAAGGACCCAATTATAAGAGTAGAACATCTATCTATTCTCTTTCACCTCCCTGTCTATTCTCTTTCATCTCTTCTTCTCTTTCCTTCTCTCTCTCTTTTTCCCTCAAACCCTCTGCTTAAAAAGCAGAACACAACTTCCATTTCCCCATCGAATCTGCATACTCAGGACATCCAAGTCTCTCTTTCTTCTATATTCAAACACAGCATACCTCTTCACTTTCTCTGACTTTCTGTTACCATCACAAAAATAAACATACCGTTTGGTATCCCTTCAAATGCTAATCAATAACTCCCAAGAGTTGAGACACAGTGTCTTTAGCATAGGGCTCATCAATTATGAGATTCAGTTCATAATACAAATTGGTAAACTGAGGTAACCACTGAGGAGTGAACAAAATCTATGAGCTTTTGCTGACATTCAAACAATACTTAAAGCACATGTTTTAGCAATAATTCACATAAAAGACATTTTTAAAGGAATATCATAAAGCATATAGTATTACAGGGTCTATTTCCAATGACAAGATTTGAAACCTTTTAAGCACTGTAAACCTTAAAGCAAGCCTTTTGACAAGCAGGCTGCTTATCTCTTTTCAAGACCTAGAAGTTAAATGTAATAATAAAGTTAGTCAATTTGAATACACTGAGATGAAAAACCATTTATGATAACTTGAAACCCCCCAGAAACATTTTTGATCAATTTAAACACTTAAACCTATTTTCTTTTTTAAACCTCCTATGATGGAAAGATAAGGAGGAAAACAGTCTTCTTGGGACTAACATGGGCATTGTGCAAAGATGGCAGGGACCCTGCACCCCTTAACTCAGGCAGGCTGTGAACAGGGAAACTACCCCCTTCCTGCCCTTGTGACAAAAGAGATGCCCATCTCGGCCACACCCCGATAGCCCAAGCGCAGAGGATCTCCAACAGACCCCCCACTCACCTAACCCAGAGTGCAAGGAGTCACGTCCACACTATTGAAACCCAGAATGGGGGCATGGAAGGGGGGCAACCCAGACAGTTGCCTCATTTATGCTTCGTGCAGTCATGCCAAGTCATGGAGGGCAACCCCCCAGGGTTTTTCCACTCAAGCTGTCTTGCTGGCCATTGATCCTACCTTACTAACTAATCTTTCTCATTTCTAAGCTAAGCTTGGAGTCCTCTCATCCCAGAGAAAGGCCTCTTTCCCAACCCCCAGGGGTTCACCATTTGCACCTCTAGAACAACTATACTGTTAAAAATCCTGTTTTACAAGATATCCATGACTTTTCTATCAACTTTTACTTGCTTAAACATCTCCTGAAAACTTCTGAAGTAGACAATTAAAATATCAAGGGAAAGGGGGAACAGGGCTGATTAGGGCTTATAGAGAGGTAACTCTGCTTTGCTCTGCATCCTGAACCCCTGGGAGTGACACCGCGATAGACGACGACTCCTGCTATTCTGTGTTTTTGTGGAGTTTTTTGTAATTTAATATGTAGCCAGTTTTTTTAATGTTTTTGCATCACTAAAAATTCAGTATAGTACTTTTCTGTCTCAATTTAGTGTTCTTTAACTATCATTTTTGTTTTCTATGTTTGCATATCCTTAAATTTTCCTTTTTTTATTATATGGTACTGCTTCCATTATGTTATACCCTTACAAGCATCTGCATACTTCCAAGTCTGACTTCCTACCTCCTCTGAACTGAAAAAAAAAAAAAGTTACTTTGATTTTTCAAGGCTTTTGTGATCATAATTTGATTTGGCACATTTTCTAGTTTGCAGAGAAATTGTACTAGGTTAGCTAGGCATAAATGCTTCCTCTTGCTCTGCCTTCTTGATTTCACACCTGGATTGTTTTCTATTATTAAAGTAGAGGTTCTTAACCTTTGGATTATGAAGGTTTAGAAATATGTTAATCATTATATATTTTTCATGCATTTAAAAATATGCTGTGGTATCCACATATTTTGTGGATATGATTTCTAACTTTAAGCCTCTGCTTATTGCTGTGATCTAGAAACTCCATGAGAGATGATGAGTTTACTACATCCTCATTCTAGTTTCTAATCCTCACTTAGTAGCTACTCTACTGACAATACTACGGGTGATTAGTTGCCTTTGAAACCTTAAACAGAAGTAGCCAGCTTTTCAAAAAGTAATTCTTTGTGAGAAAGGAAATTACAATGATTTTCAAATAAGTCAATGTCTCCCTCTGTTTTTTTTTCTAATTTACTGTCTAGAATTGAAAATAATTTTAGAAACAACATTTGCTTGCAAAGAAGGGTATTTATTAGGTGTATAGAGATTCAAGATAAGAGAGTATCTGCTTTAATGATATCATATTCCAGTAAAGGAGACCACATATATAAAAGGCTTTAGGAATAAGTTAGATTGAATGATTATAAGGGGTTTGGGGTCTATATCAAATTGTTATCTCTTTTCTTCAATGTCATTTCCATTGATTAAATCATATCACTTTCACTTGTTGAAGCATTTGATAGTTCTAAAGACTTTAGTTGAATGTTCCCTTCTGAGATTTCAGTATCTTTGCCTAGAGAACCTATAGAAATTGCTACTTCACCAGGGTTAATTCCTAGCATGATGGATATGAGTATTCTTCTGGAATCATTGCTGTTACTAAGGGGTTCATGGTCTTGAAGTATCTCCCTCAGGGTCTAAGGATAGACAGTTGTTAATGTAATTGTGGATTAAGTTCCTTGGCACATCTCTCATTATGCATTTCTGTCAGGAAATACATCAAAGAATGTTGTTTAGTCTTCCTTCAAAAGTGTTATTTTTAAAAAAAAATTGTGAAGCCCTCTCTAAAATCAAATCTGTGCCTCCCCAAATCTAGCTGAATTATTTAAGGAGCCCGTAATCTCAATGAAACTAAATGTTTCATGACTCTGCTTGAAGCCAAGTGGGCAGAGCAGAGCTCATATTTCAAGCTGAGACTTATTGGCTGGTCATGCTATATCTGGATGTGTGTCTTCTTTCCTCAATGACAAATTGTTAACCTCATGATGTATGCAAGGCTCATTCAGCAGTATTCAAAGAGGTAAGCTAATTATGTCAAAGAGGAACTATATTAAATGCTGCATGAGTTCTGGTTGCATTCCTACATAAGGGGACATGATTTCCTTTCATATAAAGGTTGAATGAATCCTTTCTGGGCTCCAAAAGATTGTGCATGTGAAATGATATTTTTTTTGCTACTATTAGTGAAATAAACTTAAGGCTTCTATTAATTTGAGTGTTATATATAACTCCATTTCACATTTATTAATTGGAGCAAAGCTTAAAATGGCTATGCTTTCTATATTCCAATGGTGAAAGTAAGGATATATACAATGGGACAATTTTATGAGAAGATATTAATGTTTGTACAATTAGAAATTTGATTTATTCAACTAACAGAATCTTATTGAATATAGACATCTTCACCAGTATAGGAGGAATAGGTAGTAAGGATATGAACTAGTAGGAAAAACAGTTAAGATCAAAAGGAAATAATTAAGAAATCTAAAAGACATTCTTCTGATAAGATGTTCAAAGTTTTCCAATGTATCCAGAGATTCACTTCAATAAAATTGAAGACAGTATAGTTTAATGAAGTAAATTCATTTATTTAAGTTCCCCCCTTAAAGTTTCTATTAAGGACAATTTTAATTATAAACATACCTTAACATTATTTTGTTGGCCATGGAGAGATGTTCTTAATATGGGAGAGGAAAAGAAAAGGAGGAATGTCATGGTGTACTTCTAAGTCAAAACCCTTAGCAATATGACACATTTCTTTGAAATCAATGAATAAAATTTCCTTAGATTGATTTTTAAAATATAATAGGGAATCATTTAACACTACTACACTTGCTTTCTGAGCCATTTATAAAGAAAATTACTTTTTTTTCCTGGGATGGTATTTATATTTTTTGTCCTACTTATATTTGAGAAGAGCAAATACCTAATTTGGGGGAAAGTGAAGTAGATTTTTCTGATACTCAGGTCATTTTTCTGTTCATGGGACAGTAGATAAAATTCCCATGATTTTCTAAGCTATATGTAATGAGGTAACCTTGAAAACAAAACAATTTGCCCAATTACACTAGCTTAGGAGAACATGGAATACTTGTTCTAGGTAAAAGAAATTGTCAAAATCACAACAACAGCCGTCAGCTGGGTGGCTCAGTGGATTGAGAGCCAGGCCTAGAGACAGGAGGTCCTAGGTTCAAATCTGGCCTCAGACACTACCCAGCTGTGTGACCCTAGGCAAGTCACTTGACCCCCATTGCCCACCCTTACCACTCTTCTGTCTTGGAGCCAATACACAGTATTGACTCCAAAATGGAAGGTAAGGGTTTTAATAAAAAAAAAAAAAAAGTACAACAACAAAGATCAGGAAGGACTGAAAATTTAACTTCAGTCCAAGATCAAGCACCATGAAATTTTTTGATTTAAAATTGTTATTTCCTACATAATTGTACTCAGCTTCAAAGGAGGAAGATTTATTATTTGCTAATAGAAGGAAGTGAAGTTGAATGGTTACTCATTCGAAGATACAATTGCCATTTGTTTTCTTGGGTCATACTGAAAACAAAGATATACATTGCTATTTTGCTTGATTGCAGAATATTCTGACATCTTTTCTGTACATGAAATTTAGAGCATCTCGGAAGTTGACATGACTTTCACTACTAAATTAATTTATTTCAAAATCTTGTTAAAGAATAAAGGTGGGTTAGTTTCTTAAGCCCCAGGATATTTTTTAAAGTGTGAGGAATAAAAATTCTCAATGCTTTCCATACAGAAACAAAACAAGTCTTAAAAAAAAAACCTTTCAAGTTCACATAGAAAATTGCAATTTCATGTAAACTGGTGAATGATCCTTTCCTTTTCTGATACAAAAATATATTTTCATTGAAGAGAAGACAGATTATTACTAAGGAAAAAAAAACAACTTTTCTGTTCAATGTTTGAATGGCATATAAGGTCCATATTATCATCCCTCAATGTTAAAAATCTAATAGACATTGGAAGAAGTAGGATTTATTATCTATCTATATCAAAATACACATAGGGAGGGCAGAGCTAAAATGGTGGCATATGTTGAATAGATTCAGATTAGCTATGGTTAGTAATGGAGTCCAGGAAGAGGATGAAGCTGGCTGTCTTTACAAGGGGGAGGGATAGGAGTGAGTAGAATTCTTCCTCCTCCCCTCTTGGGAGCAGTTGGACCAGAAGGTATTAACTGTTTAACTGAATCCCTTTAGTTCAAGCAATGAAGGCTGTAGAAACTAGGTTAATTCAGGGTCAAGTTGGTAAATTGACAGGAAATAATCCCACTGAGGTTAACCTCTCACTGCTTAAATTATTCCCTAAACCCTAGGATAGAATAGATTCCAGATTGTCTTCAAATACAGATGACTTTCAAAACAATATGGTACTGGTGAAGAGACAGAAGGGAGGATCAGTGGAATAGACTGGGGGTAAGTGACCTCAGCAAGACAATCTTCGATAAACCCAAAGAACCCAGCTTTTGGGACAAAACCCCACTATTTGACAAAAACTGCTCAGAAAGTTGGAAAACAATATGGGAGAGATTGGACCTGGATCAACAACTCATACACTCTACCAAGATAAACTCAGAATGGGTGAATGACTTGAATATAAAGAGGGAAACTATAAATAAGTTAAGTTAATGTAGAGTAGTTTACTTGTCAGATCTCTGGGAAAGGAAAGATTTTAAAACCAAGGAAGAGATAGAGAAAATTACAAAATGTAAAATAAATGATTTTGATTATATCAAACTAAAAAGCTTTTGTACAAACAAAAATACTGTAGCCAAAATCAGAAGGGAAACAACAAATCGGGAAAAAATCTTTATAACAAAAAACTCTGACAGGCATCTAATTACTCAAATATACAAGGAGTTAAATCAATTGTATAAAAAAATCAAGCCATTCCCCAATTGCTAAATGGGCAAGGGACATAAATAGGCAATTTTCAGATAAAGAAATCAAAACTATCAATAAGCACATGAGAAAGTGTCCTAAATCTCTAATAATTAGAGAAATGCAAATCAAAACAACTCTGAGGTACCACCTCTCTCATAGCAGATTGGCTAAAATGACAGCAGAATAATGAATTTTTGGATGGGATGTGGCAAAATTGGGACATTAATGCATTGCTGGTGGAGTTGTAAATTGATCAAACCATTCTGGATGGCAAAATGGAACTATGCTCAAAGAGCTTAAAAAACTATCTGCCTTTTGATCCAGCCATAGCACTGCTTGGTTTATACCCCAAAGAGATAATAAGGAAAAAGACTTGTACAAAAATATTTGTAGCCACGCTCTTTGTGGTGGCAAAAAATTGGAAAATGAGAGAATGTCCTTCAATTGGGGAATGGCTCAACAAATTGTGGTATCTGTTGGTGATGGAATACTATTGTGCTCAAAGTAATAAAGAACTGGAGGAATTCCATGTGAACTGGAATGACCTCCAGGAATTGATGTAGAGTGAAAGGGGCAGATCCAGGAGAACATTGTGCACAGAGACTGATACACTGTGGCACAATCGAAAATAATGGACTTCTCTACTAGCAGCAATGCAAGGATCCAGAGTAAGGCTGAGGGACTTATGAGAAAGAAACCTTGCCACATTCAGAGAAAGAACTATGGGAGGAAAAATACAGAAGAAAAACAACTACTTGAACACATGGGCTAATGGGGATATTATTGGGGATGTAGTCACTAAACGATAACTCTAGTCCAACTATCAATAACATGGAATTAGGTCATGATCAATGATACATATAAAACATAGTGGAATTGTGTGTTGACTAAGGGGGGGTGAGGGGGCTTGGGGGAGAGGGAAAGAACATGAAATATGAAACTATGGGAAAATATTCAAAATAAAAACTAAAAAAACTAAAGAGGAAAAAATACTGATGACTTGCTCTCAGGAAAGAAGCTGCATCAGTGCTTATTTGAATGGAGCTTTTCTTTAGTAAAGTATATTGATGATAAGTATATCCTTGTCTAACTTCATACAGGCCCAGTAGCTTAACAAGCAAAGGGATTTATTATTTTCAGGAAAACAGAGTGAGGGAAATGGTTTTAGGAATGAAAGGGAGGTAGTTATCTAAACTCTTCAATGAACTTGTTGATGGAATGTGTTTTGAACAACTTAACTTCTATCCCACTCACTAAGTAATCTTTCTCCTTGTCAACCATCTTCAAAATGGGGCATTTTCAAGAGATGTTGAAAATGTGAAATACACAGGCCTTGGTGGTTGTTTGGATAAATAGGAGAGCAAAAAGAAATATCAAGAAATATTAAGGATGACACCTATATTTCAAGCCTAGAGGATTAAGAAAACAATTATGGATTTGATAGGACCAGAGACTTTTGGAAGAGTGATAGTGCTTTAGAGGAAAAGATAATGAGTTCAGTTTTGGATATTTTGAGTTTAAGATGTCTATTAGACATCCAGACTGAGATATCTAAAAAGTAATTAGAGATGTAGAACAACTGCATGTTTAGGGCTATCAATAAGCATTTTTCAGTTTCAAGAACACTGAGATGACAAACTCAAATGGAGCTGTGGAGATCAGCAACTTAAGTGATATATAGTAGAAGAAAAGAAGGATCAGGATAGAACCCTATGGGAGATATAGGGTTAGTAGGCATTCCTGAATTAAGATAATGTGAAGGAGATTGAGATATAAAGGTCATAAAGGTAGAAGGAGAACCAGGAGAGAATGGTGTCCTGAAAATCTAGAGAGAAAAGAGTATCAAAAAGAAGGTGATTGGCAGTGTCAAAGACTGACATCAAGAGTAGGATATTTGAGGCTCAAAAATAATCATTATAGGGGCAGCTGGGTAGCTCAGTGGATTGAGAGCCAGGCCTAGAGACGGGAGGTCCTAGGTTCAAATCCGGCCTCAGACACTTCCCAGCTGTGTGACCCTGGGCAAGTCACTTGACCCCCATTGCCTACCCTTACCACTCTTCCACCTATAAGTCAATACACAGAAGTTAAGGGTTTAAAATAAAAAAAAAATTAAAAAAAAATAATCATTATAATGCAGGAAAATAATGTTGGACTTAAATTCCTGTTGTGGCTTTTTTTTCTCACAAATTCTCCCATTTGGTTTGAGAACTTACACTGATGCACAAACTTACATTTCATCTCTCACCCTTAATACACTACCTGATACATTTCTGTTGACTTTCACTCCTTGATCTATTGGCTTAACTAAGAAACTCCTAACCATTTCACTGATGCATCTGTTTGCTGACATCCACGAGACATCTCAGCCCAGTGAAGAAATCAAATACAGATAACAATGTGTATATGATTCTCTCTCTCTTTCTTCTTCTTCTTCTTCTTCTTCTTCTTCTTCTTCTTCTTCTTCTTCTTCTTCTTCTTCTCTCTCACACCTCATAATTTATCTAAAGTGTATGGACAAATTAGGAAACAATAATCATCAATCAATCATATCAATCATCCTCAATGGTACTCTTTACTCAAAAGTACCCTGCATAAGGGAGAGTAAGTCACACATTATTAAGTAATTATAAATGTCAAATAAAATTTTCATTATCTTAAGGAGATATAAATACTAGAACAAAGTCCCCCTTAGTAGGGGACAATGTAAACTTTATAATTTATAATAATAATATTAGCTAACATTTACATAGCAATTTAGCTTTTGAACTTGTTTCACTCATTTTATGTCATTTGATCATCATAATCCTGTGATTTAAGTGCTTTTAATTTGCCTTTTGACAGATGAGGAAGCTGAGCCTAAGAAAGGTAAATTTTCTGAAGCAGAATTTGTAGCCTGTTTTTCTCAGGTCCTGAATCTTGATATCAAAGGTATAAATCTCAGGGAAAAAATGGCTTGGTGTAATCACTTAAAAAAGATTATCATACAGAATCACATGTGTGGAGAATATTTGAAAGACGCTTCCTGGCTCTACTACTAAGTTGTGTGATGATGGAAACAAAAATTGAGGCATGGAAAGGAACTTGGAAGGCATCTAGTCCAACACCTTAATTTTATGGATTAGGAAATTGAGGCCCAGAGAAGTGAAGTGACAATAGCTCATAGTTGGTATATATCAAATAGGATCTGAATACAGGTTTTTTCTTTTTTCTAAGCTCAGTATGCTAATAGTAACACTCTGAACTCTATATCTAAAACCCATGTGGTATGATCTTCCTTAAGTATGCAAAGTGCTTTGAGTTTACTAAACAGACTCTAAGACTTTCATTCAGGCAAATAGCTTTCCTTCCTGATCTACTGCTGTTTAGACAACTCACTGCACAGTATTACAGGTGCTGAATAAATCACTGGCAGAATCATTTTCTTCTACCCTTTGTTCTTCCTTTATGGGATTTATAATCTATTCTAATAGTAGAAAAATTGACATCCTCTTTCATACTACTAAATCTTTCCCCACCCCCTTAGTTTTTTGCAGTACATTGTGTGCATGACCTGGTGTTATGGTTTTCAGGACCTCAAATGTATCTCACCTTGTTAAATGAGAAACTCTCTGAACTTAAAAGGAATAAAAAAAGGGTTAGCAAGGAGGAGGAAGAAGTGGTTTCTCTCTCTCTTTATAGAAGGATCATACTTCTTATCAATGGGGTTCAACTTAACATTGTCACCAAGGACAGAGTAATTTCACAAATTCAAATCCAGTGAGCTGCTCTCTAGAATATGTAAGCATGGGTGAATGCCACTGAACTCCATTGCTGAGGAATGCCTCTGAGTTAAAAATGAGCATACAAATTCCAAGCCTATCAACAAATTCAGAGAGCCTATCAACAAGAATAATGCACCTACCTTTCCCACACTGTATGAAAGGAGAGGACAAGACAAGGACACTCTTGGGCAACAAATTCTGAAGACAGACAGAAGTGTTATGCATATCAAGCAGGTTGTGAGGTCAATATGCAGAAAATACTGCAACATAAGTTAATGCCAGTGAATGACACTCTCAAAACACCTTCTGAAAGTTTGTTCTCCCGGCTGCAGTGCCTGCAGACATTAGTTATCCTGGGAATGGTACTTTGTGCTGCAGAGTGGGGCGATGAGCTTACTGTTAGGAAATATGCTTGACAGATATAAAAAGTCAATTACATAAAGGAAAAAGGGCTATGTTATTCCTCAGTCACTCTATTAAGTGACTCAAGTTTGAAGTGCATTTGCATTCAGAAACCATAGAAAATTTCCTTAGCTTTCAAATGCTATAGGGTTGAAAGACTCTTAATTCTCCATACTTCATCAAAATAAATAATTGATGGTTTTCATTGCTTTTATCATTAGAATTTTTCTTTATCTCACCATCTCCCTTATTAACTTCTTATTAGAAGAGTATTTGGGGGAAGAATATAGAAAGTAGGAAAACTGTTACTTAAGCATGCCTTTCATGCTTAATCAACAACACTATTTTTTACAAAATATTCTTACTCTTTCAGTTACAAAGTACCTTCTTAAAACTATAGATCACATGATCACAAACTTGAAGGTAGTCTAGTACAAGGTAATGAAAATGGTTTAAACAATTTATAGAAATTGTTTAAACCATTACCTTGTACTGCATATACAATATACAATTACCTTGTCTAGCCAAACTACATAGAGAGAGCTAGGATTAGTATATAGGCCACATAAAACCAAAACCTGGAACCTTTTGCCAAGGATTTCTGAGATATTCTGTGTCCTTCCAGGGTTTCCCACTGGAGTATTTTCCCTAGTCCATTGTTCTTCTTCCTTGGTATTACTAAAACTGTGTGTTTCTGTATTCTTCACTTTTAAAATCTGCTCCATTTTCCATTCTGCAGGGGACTCAGCTTACAGAAAATTATTTGGAATGATTTTGATAAATGTATTTACATAAAGATACTGTTCTCTGTGATTTGGTTTCTGTTCTCCTTTCTATTCTTCTACTCACAGAAGCATCTCTAATACTAAAGTTTCAGGCATCAGAAATAGCTATAAGATGGCCTTTCTGTATTCTTCAGAAAATACTCTTAAGAAATAGCTTTCTCATTTTCTTTATGATTTGTGATCTGTTCTCAAGGCCTATTCTCCACTATCCTTTTTAATGATCTATCTTTTCAAACTAAGGTTAGAGAAACTGTACCAATTTTTTGTTTTGTTTCCCTATTACCTACACATTGCTTGGTCCATAATAGATAGGATTGTATCTGGGTCTGCAAACTTATTAACTTAACAGACTCACAGAAGAGAAAATTCTCTCTACCATTACAAATCAGCACTTTCTGTTCAATATAATTTTAAAGAGTAACCTAGAATGCAGAGAATCCAAGTGACTTGCCCAATGCCCCTCACCCATTATGTGTCAGAATTAAGTCTTGAACCTAGGTCTTCCTGGATTGGCTTTCTATCAATTATTCCATACTACCTGTTAGTTTTCAGATGCTTAATAAATATTCACTTAATTTAATTGAATTGCTTTTCTCCTTTCTCATCCCTTATTCAAAGGGGAAAAATTAACTGGAACTACAAAATCATTAAACTCAGAGGTCTATGTCAACTTAGTCTATAGATTTAGGCTTTAAGTGAATCACTTATCATTAAATACATTCTCCTTATTTGAAAGACAAAGACGTGGAAGCTATTAGACCTTACAAACATAGGAAATGAGTAGTAAAGGCAGAATTTGAACAAAGGACTTCTCAATCTAGATCCTGTGGTCATTATATTATATAATACCATATTAATCCAGTCTAATCCATTTTATATCCATGAATCCCATGTACTTTTAACTTGAATAACAAATTTATTATCCTTTAGATTGCTTTTTTTGCTATATATTCAAATTATCCAGTTATCCATATCTTCTGCTTGAAAATCTCTAGTGACGAATATTCAAAAGTCAGACAATTATATTCATATATTTCTCTAATTTCTAGTTCTTATATGGAAATAAAATCCTGTTTCTATTAACATTCTACATTTTGTTTTAAATTAGTTTTTGTTTGATTATCTTGTGTTTTCAAAGAAGATCATTAGTATCATGAATATCTTGATTTGGAGAGGGATAGAGCTAAGATGGTGGCAGAGTAATAGGATTTTTCTGAATCTCCTTCCAACTGATCATAGCTGAGCTTCTCAAAAAGAAATAATAATTGAGTGATTAAAAGGGCTCTCCCACTGGATATAGCCTTAAAGTTTGGCAGTATTTGGGGATTTTCACTCTATAAGAGGATGAAATTACACTTATCCAAACTCAAGCTGGTAACCCTTCCCCCATACCACCTATGACATTAGAGTCAGAGCAAGGCCCATGGCAATCTTTAAATTCTTGAGTTCTGGCTGAGGGTGCCACAGACTTACCTCTGAGGGAAAGACCTAGGCAGTGAGACTTGGAACCTGAGGCTGAAGAGTGCAGAGCCTAGGCAGCAGAGTATGGAGATTGAATAGAGACAAGGCTAGCTGCAACAGAGGCAATAGGGACTGGAAAAATAGCCTCAGTGCAAAACACTTCAATGCACTCTACATAAAGAACTGCCTGCCCTCCTCACTCAGACTTATGACTGGGAAAGGAAGATACTACAAAGGCAAAGTCCTGCAAAACAGAAGCTAAGAAAGCAATGTCCACCAAAATGCAAAAACTCCAATCTACTAGGAGCAAAAGGAATAGGCAACAACAACAACAAAAAGCTTTGGGCCCTGTATAATTTCTATGGAGAAAAAAGAGCAAAATACAGAAGCAACAGCAAAGAATGAAAAATGAGCAAATAGGTCCAAACTTTAAAAAAATGGAAATTAGTCACAAGTTATCAAGGAACTCAAAAAAGAGTTTAAGAACCAAGTAAAAATGATAGAAGAAAAATGGGAAGAAAAGTGGGAAAAAGAAATGAAAGTAATTCAAAAAGAAAATAGCAGCTTAAAAGGCAAAATTACCCACATGGAAAAAGAGGCACAGGAATCAAATGAAGTAATAATCAAATGGGAGACCAGAATTGATCTGCTGGAAGTCATGAAAAGCAGGATAGACCAATCCAAAAAGGAAAATCAAAAGATCATAGCTGAAAATCAGTCTTTAAAGACTAGAACTGGGCAATTAGAAGAAAATGCTTTCACTAGACAGCGATAATTAATAAAGCAAAATCAAAAAAATGAACAAATAGAAGGAAATATGAAATATCTCATTAAAAAGATAACTGACCTAGAAAACAGGTCCAGGAGAGACAGTTTGAGAATTATTAGTCTACCTGAAAGTCTGGGGGTGGGGTGGAAGCCTTGATATCATATTACAAGAAATTATACAAGAAAGCTGCCCTGATATACTCTAAACAAGAGAGTGAAACAGACTTTGAAAGCATCCATAGATCACCCCTTACATTAAATACTTGAAAGACAAACCACAGGAATATAACAGACAAATTTAAGAGCTTCCAGGCCAAGGAAAAATATTTTAAGCAGCCAGAAAGAGATAATTCAGTTATCATGGAGCCTTGGTCAGAATTACACAGGATCTAGCAGCCTCCACAATAAAGAATGACAAGTCTTGGAATATGATATTCAGGAAGGCAAAAGAATTGGGTCTACAACCAAGAATCACGTACCCATCAAAACTGACTATATACTTTCAGATGAAAGCATGGGCATTTAAGAAAAGAAAAGATTTTCCAAGTATTCCTAAAGAAAAGATCAGATCTAAATGGAAAACTTAATGTCCAAACAAAAAACTCAAGAGAAGCATAAAAAGTTAAACAAGAAGGGGGAAAAATTTTAAAAGATTTCAATAAAGTTAAATTTATCAATAGTAGATAGAAGAAATATTTATAGCCAGAGGTTGTGGTACTAAGTTGTTTAAGATGATATGTAAAAAAAAGGGGGTAGGGGTGGGAAGAAGATGATACTAAAAGAAACTTGAAGAAGAAAAATAGGATAAATTATACCACATAAAGAGGCACATGGAGCATAAGGGGAAGAATACTATGATAAGAAGGGGAGGAAGAGAACTGTAAAAAGTAATACTTAAATGTTACTCTCAATTGAATCAGTTATGAGAGGGAAGAACAGGCATATCTAATGTGGTATAGAATTCTATCTTACCCTACAGTGAAGTTGAGAGAGAATAACAAAGTAGGGGAGTGGGGCAGGGAATATTTAAAGGGAAGGAAAGATTGGGGGGGGGGATTAATAGACCTTAAATAAAAATAAGATGGGAATAAGAAGGGAGGGTTTGGGTAGGAAAGTAAAATAAGGGTGGGAAAAAGGGGGATCTATTAAAACCGAAATACTGGTATAGAAGGAAACAATGAAAGAAGAAAGGGCAAGACTAAAAGTAGAAATCAAAATGATGGCGAATACACAGGTGGATATCATAACTTTGAATGGGAATAGGATGAACTTGCCCATAAAATTGAAGCAGAAACCAGAGTGGATTAAAAACCAAAATCCTACCATATGTTGTCTACAAGAAACACACATGAGGCAGGTAGACATACACAAGGTAAAGATAAGAGGCTGGAGCAAAAGATATTGGGCATCAACTGAGAAAAAGAAGGCAGGAGTTGCAATCATTATATCTGACAAAGCCAAAATAAAAATAGATCAGATTAAAAGAAATAAGGAAGGTTCTATATCCCAATAAAAGCCAGTATAGACAATGAAGAAATATCAGTATTCAAATTTTATTCAATTTCTGCAAGTGGTATAGAATCCAGATTTTTATAGGAGAAACTATTGTAGGTCAAGGATGGAATAGATAGTAAAATTGTATTAGTGGGAGACCTCAACCTTCCTCTATCAGATCTAGATAAATCAAACCAAAAAAATTAATAAGAAAGATGTAAGATATGTAAATGAAATATTAGAAAAATTAGATTTACTAGATATATGGAGAAAAGTAAATAAGGATAAAAAGGAATACACCTTCTTTTCAGCAGCATATTGTATATTCACAAAGATTGACCATGTAATAGGGTGTTGTACTTAAAAAAAAGGAGAGGAGGGGAAAAGATAGGGAAATGGAAGGGTAAGGAAAAAAGGGAAAGGATGGGAAATGGAAGGGACCTGGGTCCCTCCCAGCTCCATTAGGGAAATTAACCCAAACCTTTTAAAGGTAGGCTATGGAGCAGAACAAAATCAGGCTAGATCAGGAAGTGGATGTGACTGAGAAAGTTGAGGTAGAGTCCTGGGAGATACAGTTTCCCAGGCTTCAGAACATTCCAAAATTCACAAGGGCATAAAAACATTGCAAATCAATGCAGAAAAGCAGACATAATAAGTGCATATTTTTCAGATTATAATGCAACAAAAAATATAATTAGTAAGGATACATGGAGAAGAAAATAAAAAATTAATTGAAAATTAAATAATCTAATTCTCTAAAACTGGTGGAGGATTGGAACCTGAAGGAATCCCTGTAGGTGGTGAGCTTCAATCCATCAAAAGGCAACTAGGGTATTTAGCTAAGCAACTCTTTGCCTCTCCTACATTTCCCTCTCTTTGCTCTCGCTACTTTGATGTAATAAAGTTACTAAAGCTATTACCAGCCTCATAATTTAATTTTAATTATTACAATTTGACAACCAGAAAGGTTTGATGAATACTCTAATTTTCTTCAGTTTCTTCATTTTTTTTTACTCTCTCTAAACTATCTTTAAGTCAGTTTGTTAGTAGTTAAATCGAGTTCAGAACTCTTCCTTCTCCTCTAAGTTTGTAGAGTAATTTGAAATAGACAAAAGGGCAGATTAGTCTCACAGCCACAGTCATTGGTTTGATACTGTAAAGCTATTTAGAAGCCCCTTGCTTCTATTGATAAGCTGTGCTGCTACTGCCTCCTCACCACTGCTGATTCCCCAAGAGTCCTGCATGGACAGTATAAGAAATAAATGGATGATCTTTTTGTCAGTCCCCCACTTATTCTTCCCTTCAATACCCCCTGCTTCCCTTGCCTTGTCCCTCTTCTTCTCTATAGTGATTTAATTCTTTACCCCATTGAATATACTGATTTTTCCCTCTCTGAGCCAATTTCAATGAGAATAAGTTTTAAGTATTGCCTGTCACCACCCTTATCCTCCCCTCTCTGAACTGATTTTTCATGCCTCTTTATGTCATATAGTCTTAAATAACTTCCTGGGGACACTCTGGGGTTTCATGGCTTAAACAAAGTCACACAGTCAGTGGATGTCAGAGGTAAAACTTGAATTCCATTCTTCTTGGCTTTCAGGCCAGCTCTCTAGCCACTCCACCACAGAAACCAACTACTATTTAGATTTTTTTTCAACTTCAGAACCAATCTGCATACAAAGCAAAATTATCAAACACTTCCCTAAGTCTTTCAGGACTTTAGTTTCCATATCTATAATGTGAAACAAGTAGGATGATAATTTCTAAGTTTCTAGGTGATCTCTAAATTCAATTATACTAGAAGACCTTGTCAGACAAGCTCATGTGAAATCCTAGCATCCCATTGTGGGTAGTAGCCTGGTGGCTTTAGCACAGAATATCTCACTTATTCTTTTGGTAACTCAATATTTTAGCAGGGTTTTTTTTCCTTTCTAGGGTGGTATTTGCTTATCCTATAAAGGATAGAATGTCATATGTTTTATGTTCTGTTTGATAGACTACTGACAAAGAAAATTCAAGTTTTCTGTTTTCTCTTAATGTTATAGTTGTCTTTTACCATGAAAATTCATAATATATGGACAAGGAAAGAATTTAATTTTCAGGTAGGCTAGCAATATTTTGGTGTTACCTTGGTTTTATGATTTTCC
Source organism: Gracilinanus agilis (assembly GCF_016433145.1). NCBI lineage: Eukaryota > Metazoa > Chordata > Mammalia > Didelphimorphia > Didelphidae > Gracilinanus > Gracilinanus agilis. The sequence continues at coordinate 583,180,905 of NC_058132.1, forward strand.
TTTGTCATCCCTTTATAATTAGAAAGTAATTGAAAAGACTCTGTTTTACCACTATTTGATAAAATGAGGATATTTTACATTTTCATATATAAAACGTGAAAAAGGTATCAAGATTCTTCATTATAAGAAAAAAAAAACACCTTAAGCCCACAAACATATTAAGGAATATTTTCAAAACATAAACATATTTATGATTTTTCCTTTAATAAACAAGTGAATTTAAAATTTATAACATTGGTTAGGGTTTTTCTATTGTTTAATAATTTTTTCTATGTTCCTTGACTCTTATTATGGCCTTTGCTTTTTGGAATTTTAATTATTTATTAGACATATCAACATTTTCTAATATTCTTTTATTTTTCTTTCATATTTATTTTTCTTCATCACCCACATAATTACAAAATAGTTTTCTATCAATCATGAAAACAATTTAGTACTTATGTAATCTCCCATTGTTATTCTGTACTTTTTTCATATGTTCTCAAACACTTTTGCCATGGCAATATTTGACACCTCTACTTAGGAATATTCAGCTATGAGTCCTGAAACAGTCCTTTGTATGGCAACAGCTGTGTGTTATAGAAGCAGTATTACAGGTTCACAATTATTTTTCATTATTCATCAAATAATTATAAAAAAGTACATTTATGCATCATAATTAAAAGAGACCAAATTTTTTTTGAAGTTTTTTTTTTTAAACCCTTGTACTTCAGTGTATTGTCTCATAGGTGGAAGAGTGGTAAGGGTGGGCAATGGGGGTCAAGTGACTTGCCCAGGGTCACACAGCTGGGAAGTGGCTGAGGCTGGGTTTGAACCTAGGACCTCCTGTCTCTAGGCCTTACTCTCACTCCACTGAGCTACTCAGCTGCCCCCTAAAAGAGACCAAATTTTAAACAATTGCTCTTTTTTATATGTATCTTATTATTTGGGTAACTGTAATCAAACTAAAATTCCATTTTAAGAATACTCATCTTTTCAAAATATTTTTCTCCATTGACACATTTTTGGCATCAAATTCATTATTAGACAGCATTTTAACAGTTTGTTTACATATAGTTTTTTAGCTTTGCCATTTTCAGATCCATGTAACACAATTTTCATTTACTTTAATCTAGAATTAGGAATAAAATTCTTATCTACCACTGTATGACATTGAACTACAGTATATTTTGGGGAATTTTGTAACTGAAGACATCATAGACATAAAGCAAAACTAAGTCCTTACTTATAATTGACAAGAAATCTTTTCCAATTTTATTATTTTATGCTATAAGTACAGAATAAAAGCAATCATGTCTTTAGTCTTTCCCTTATATCTTGGCTTTGCTTGCATTAGTAGACAATGACACTGCACAGAAGCATTTCCAATCAGCATTTCTGAGTTGTTTTGAGAGGTTTTGTTTTCTCATAGTACTATATCACTGTATTAGTTAGAAATTCTTGAAAAATTGGACTTCATCTCCCAGCATATCTTTCCATGCTCTCCCACATTTGCCTCTTCACGTGTTGTTTATAAGTTTACTGTAAGCTTCACGCCATTTTTTTCCTGTTACCATAGCTTGGTTAACTAGATTTTTTTTACTTTAGTTATTATTAATAAACTTTATAAAATATAATACTTAGTTATTGTATATTAATTTTAATCTTTACAGTTTGGTAACCAGAAGAGATAAAGTTTTTTTTTTTTTAAATTTAAGCCTTTGAGAAAAAAGTAGCCTAGATAAATTTTGTAAGCCACATTTTCTTTCCTGCCCCACCTCCCACCAATCTGCTTAAGCTGTGAAGATGAGATTAACTCTACCCTGCCCATTTTTAGATTTAAACACCCAAAGTATACACACCCCACTTAATCCTTAAACTGAGGGAGTCTATAACCCAAATGTATGAAAATGGGTGACAAATCAGAATCGACTGAATGCCCCCTGGGCAGTCCTAAGCAAAGCTTTAGTTGTACATGTAAAATGGGAGGAAGGCACAGGAAGTGATTAAAGGAATGGTCTTTATAAATTGCAAGAACTTCGCTGGGATGCTCTCTTTTGCCTTGAACTGGACCTTGGATGAGCTCTGGATGAGGACCTTGGACTAATTTATATTTCTCCTTAAAACTACCATGTGAGTGAATGGAAAAAGCTGTTTCCCTGCCTTGGCTTTTTCCTAAAGGTACTAGCCTCTGGAGGGGCCCCACATCTGGAGGAGGCCTCATAGCTAAAATCCTTGTTAATTGACCTTTAGACCTTCTGGCTGGGGCTACTGGAGCCTTGCTGGAGAAAGCCAGGGCTTGAGCACATAGTCTAGGTCTTTAAGGTAGATCTCTTATTCTATCCATTCTCTGAAATTCTGACTTTCCCTCTTTCTCTCTATTTTATAAATAAATTGCTAAAAAAAAGTCATTTGGAATTAATTAATTAAATTCCTGGCCAACACCCTATTAAATATTCATTCCAACCATAATTTTACTCTTTACAAAGCCAGCTCTCTGTCTGTCACTGCTGCCTATACTCTTCCTGCCTCCCAGGCCTGCTGATCCTGCCACCCTCTCATGCAGACTTCCAAACATGCAGCCTCCAACAGCCTAAGACCTGAGCCTGCCATCTGCCCCATATATTTTCCCCACAGAGGTGACATATAAGTTCTTCCTCCACTCCACTTCCCCCCACATGGGTTTTCAAGCCTGTGCTAGCCTCTTTTAGGCAGGGGAACACAGTGTGAAACAGAAAAAAACATGCTATTCAGCCCCACCCCCCTTCTACTTTTCAAGCAGATTTTTTTTAAAGTTGACTCTGGACTACTAAGAGTTTTTCACAGGGAAGGCAGATAGCCCAAATGAGTAGATTTGAAGTCAGAGTTTTGGGGAATAAGTATTTGATTTTTTCTTTCCTTTTTTTCTCTTGACCCAAAACATCAGATGTAGTCTGTATTTCATATGCAAATATGCTATTGTTCTCCCTCAAAGTTCTGCCCCTAGGGAGAAGGACAAAGAATAATACCTTTCTAAGCCTCCTAGCTAACTTCTAACTCCAAAAAAGGTATTTTTTTCCCTCTCTCTTTGACTTCAAGTAATTGCCTTTTGTTTTGCCATTGAGTTAGCTTTATTTAAGTAGTAAATATGTTACAAAGCATGGCCTGGTTTAATCTATCTCAAACAGCTCCCATTCTGGCAGAGCATTACAGTACTTGTGTATCTCAATGTTCTGGAGTGTCTTTTCTTACTACTGTTCCTCAGTGCAATAGTCTTTTTGCCTAGCTCTAATAATCCTGAGATTCAGAGGAGAGATTCATCTTCCTATATATCTTTGGCATTTTGGCTTGCCCAGTCTCTGCAACTCATCCCATATGGGGGTCATCCTCATTTTACCCAATGCTTGTAAGGGGACATCCAGAGGGGTGACCAAAGAAATGCAAATGGATGATAAATATTAGGGAGGGGAAAGAACCTTAATGAGATCTGGAGGCGAATTTTAAACCTTTTCAGACTCCATTACTTTATTGCTTGCTAACTATTTTCAGTTTGTTTCCCTCTGAATAGTGAAGAAGTCTTTTGGAATTGGAGAAAAGGATTTTTGAATTCACTGTCTGTACCCTGTCATTGCTTATTGCATTTTGCTGATTATTTTAAGATTTAACTTTCTTTTTAAGTTCATAGTCTAATCAATATCTTTCTGTTGCAATGAATCATTTTAAGCTACTGTGTTTTTGGCTATTAGATATATTCTGTTACATGATCTTTATTTGTACCTTTTCCTTATGATTGTACTAAAGACCATATCATTGTAAAAGCCCCCAAACACCTTACACAAAACTCTTTTTCAGTGGAAAAACCATAATTCCTTATGTATGCAGGATTTGTCACTTGATCCATTGGTGTTACATGTTGCTTATATAACCTTTTTGTTCATTTTGCCTTTGTTAATTGTCACGTAGGTGATGATGGATAAACTCCATCAAAACTGTATACAACCTTTGGAGAATTTAATGAGTTAAAAGTCTTAATTGATTTTAAGGGGTCTTTAGAAATGTTTTTTAGATATCTAGTAGCTTCTGGAATGACATTTTTATATTTATATTATAAAGACCGTTGAATTAAAGGTAGAGAACAAAATAGAAGTTCCTGCCTGAAAAGTTTTATATAAGGCAAGAAGACAAAACTAGCTTCTGCAGGCATGATATTTTAACTCTTCAGTTTAATCTACTTCTACCAGAATAATCTAGATTCTTGGTGGATGGTTTTAAACCCCAAATAGGTTTTCATCAGCAGTACAAAGGTTTTTCTTTTTTCTAGGCTCTTCTGCCAAATTTTGGGATAATGGTAGTAAAAGATTTTGTTAAAAATATCTTTGCCAAGGTTGAAAGATTTGCTAGGTCTGTAGAACTTGTGACAGGTATGCATCAGTTCATATTTTTAAATGTTATGCAGCAAGTGGCTATATAGAGACTCATGTGAATCCTATATGATAGTGGTTTTGTTTGCTATTGTCATTAACTGGGCTATTGTGAATTTTGATACTTTTTTAATGTGAATTATCTACCATAATACTGTTTTATAAAGCTGTTACATTGTGAAAATCATTTGCACTCATACAGTGCTTCACAGCCAAGTTAAAAAAGAAAATGGATCCCATTTTTGGTACGGAAACTTTGTATTCTACTTTTCCTTGGCTGACACAGTATGTCACTGATTGTAAGCTATATATTTTTGAATTTTAAAATAATTTTTTATTATTTTTCTCCTTGTATTTGCAACATAGTTTTGATTTTTATTTTCTCTATCATTTTTTGAACTTGAAGCACATATTACTAGTGTTAAAAGATTTTTTTTTTAAATTTTGCACTTGGGTAAGTTTAAAAATGTCCATTAACCCTAATGTCAATGTGTACCCAAAAGCTTTAGACTATAAAAATAATGCCATTGATTGTTTAAAAAATATGGGACTTTGCTTATTGATTATGTCTGATTCCAGGAGAAGGGGATACAAAAAAAGCCATTGTTCAGTGCCAAAGAAGCACAAAGCTAACCTGCATAGTGCTTATTGAGCACAAGGTCACAGAGACCAACCAATCCCAGTAGGACTGATGAAAAAAAATTGATCCAAGACAAGAGGACTTGAATTTATGTGAGAGTTGATGTTGTGGCACTTAACATATGTTAAGATGCAGGCCTCCTTGTACTAAACTCCGTAATACTTTCTACCAAGCACCTGAATTTGGCTGCCATCCTGGCTCCCATAATCTAGTCCTTTTTTCTGTATGTCATAATGTGGCAAACTTTCTAGAGTCCTGGCTACTGATTGAGTAAATGCATAATTATATATATATCACTTTAATTGGGCCCTGATTCAAGCACCCGTTAAAGGTTTATTTTTCCTTTACTTAGATTTTTTAGACATAAGCCTTTGATATTTTATATTTCATCCACAAGTTATTTTTTCTCTTCTATTTGGATTTTTTGATGTTTTTTTTTATTTCTTTTGCCAATTGAATAATATACTTCATAACTCAGCCATGCATCCCTGAGTGATCCCTATGTTTGTTATTATCCTCTTCAAGGGGAGCTATGTTATTGTTGTGAACTTTGATTTGAATTTGAGCCCAATTTCTAACAAGAAACTACCTCCCAGAATACATAAGGCGAACTGTTTGGAGAAAGCACCATGAAGATGTCTGCAGAGACCAGATCCAGATCCAGAGTGAACTTTGAGAAGTGCTAAATTGGACTACGGGGGGTTGAATGCGTTTGTTTTAAATGTACAATCATATGCCAAGGAGTCTGCCCTGAAATTGGCTTTTTGTCAATAGAGCAATCATTGATTTTGTTCTTTTTCTCTTTTATTTCCCTTTTATCCCCAAATTATTGTGAGTTTTAAGTTGATTATGTTTAAATGATCCCTTTGGGGATACTTGTCTCCCCAAAGGGATTACAGGGGGAATGTATTAGTTAGAAATTCTTTAACTTTTAGACTTCATCTTGGAGCATCCCTTTCCCTGTGCCCCCAGGTTTGCTTCTTCATATGTTGTTTATAAGTTTGCTGTAAGCCATGCCCCTTTTTTCCCACAACCATGACTTGGTTAACTAGCTTTTTTTTTACTTTAGTTATTATTAATAAACTTTACAAAATATAATGATTATTATATTTTAATTTTAATCTTTACATCACAAAACAAAACAAAACAGAACCAAAAAATCGACTTATGTAGATATTCTCAATGTTAGGCTCATCACGATCTTAGTTCTAAGTGGGACTGACCTGCAAGCATCTGCTGTCCCATCCATTTTCCATATTTTTAGAAGACATTAAATTATCACAACTGACATATCAGTCTAAACATTGGTATTGTCCCACAAAGTAAGTATGCCATTTCATGCTCCTTATAAAATATCTTAGAGTTTATTAATAAACTCAAGGTGCATGAAAGTTCTAATGTTCATTACCTTGATTATCATTGCTTTGCTTTATTATCTATCATTTTTACTACCACAGCTATCACAAACCCCAACACATATGATGAATTTGACTTTGCAGTCATTTATTTTTGTTCTTATGGAATTTTTACTTCGAATGCATAAATGTTTCAATCCTCTAAGATGTTTCTGTTAATTTAAGGTTAGCATTTCCATAGACCTCTTAGAATTTCCTTTGTTTATGAAATCATTCAGTTTTTTTCTAAAATCATTTTAAAAATGTATTTGGGATTAAACAATAATATATATTTTAAATATTTATTTTATTGAATAGGAAAGAAGAAATAAGTAATTATATGCTGCCCTTTATTTTCAGAATATTTAAACAACTCATTCTTCTTACTGTAAGTTTTTTTTAATTGAAACTTGATTTGATTTCCCTTTCTCTTTCTTTAGATAATGAGAATTTATTTATAAACTAAATCTTATACCACCTGCATCTTCTGAATAATATGATGCTTAGGAAATCCAGTAACTATTTTGCAGTTTCACCAAATGCACAATTTCAGATTTGCAAACATTAAAATGAGAACTCAATCACATTGTTCACTATATATTATCCCTAGATTTTATTAACATGGCAGTTGTCAGTTACCAACCTTACTAATATTGCTTAAGTTGCATTTTAATTAGACAGTTGAAAACAAGCATCTGTTGTACCAGCTGCTGAACACACTAGAGAATAAAGAGTGTTTAGCAAGCTAGACAAAGGTGAAATTAAAATAAATAAGTAAAATAGTAATACCTTGTCTTGGGTATAAACATATTTAGTCATTCACTAAGCATTATAACACTAACTAAATTTTAATACCAAAATAATTTTTATTTTATTGCCAGTAGAAATACAAGTTTGATATTTTGGACCTTCCCCCAAACCTACCTACATTATCTCAGAAGTTGGCACTTTTACCACCCTTCTTCCCAGATAGTCTGAGAACAATGAATCATTTTGTTCTTTTCCTAGGGACATTATTGATGATTTTGCTATTGCTTAGTCATTTCTCAGGTGTGTCCAACAACATTTCAAGACCCCATTTGGGTTTTGTGATTCGGCATTTCCTTCTCCAGCTCATTTTATAAATAAGGAAAATGAGGCAAACAGGATTAAGGGTCTTGCCCAGAGTAAAACAGCTAGAAAACAGCTTGTGTCCAGATTTAAACCCAGGATTAGGAGTCTTCCTGATTCTAGACTCAGCACTGCATTCTGCTTTCTATGCATCTGGAAGCAATTTTCTTTTAACTGTTGGGATGGTCAAGTGAATATCTATATTTGTTTATTAGCCTGATGCAAACACTTCAAAATCATGTCATACATCTACAAACTTTCACATGTTAGTAAGTTAATACTTAACATTTTTTCTACTTCTATGGACTATATACCTTTATAATGTGACTACATAAGCATATTTAAATGTAACTGAAATGTATCACTCAAAATATCAACAAGATCATATTCACAGCAATTCATATGACTCACTTTTAAGTGCTTGTAAGAGATACTTCTAGGTATCCAAACTGATAAAACTAAATTGACTATTTATAGGAAATTAGAGCTTCTGATTTTTTTCTGTGATTCTGAATATAATCTTTTATGGGGAAAAATACAAAAGAAAATTTAGATTGTGGATATTCAAATTACCTTTCAAACCTGCTTCTTAGAGCAATTAATGAAATCTACTGTGAGATTCTCCTTATCTGATATGCATAGTCCAAAAAGAATTCTAATTATTTCAACCAATTTTGATATATTTTGTCATCTAATTCTATAGATAACTTACAATACTTTACTCCTTTCAAACTTTGTCAGATAGGTTTTTTTCACATCTATATGCCTTTTATTGATTCAATACATTCATTATCTAGGAATTGTTCAAAATTATTTTACACTTTTGATTCTGTAACTCAAAGGGGACTTATCACATAAAAAAAGTATCAAGACACAGAACAAATCTTGTTAGTTATATTAATTGAGGTTGGAAGAGGTGTGAATCTTCCCTCCTACACAAGTATTTAATGAGCTGTCATGTGGGAAAAGGATTATAGATGTTTTGCTTCTTTTCAGAGAATAAAAATTGAAGCAACAGGTAGAAGTTGAAGGGAGCATAATTTGTTTTATTAAAAAGGGTAAAAAAGCTACTTAAAGCTTAGAGCCATTCTAATATGTTATAAAGTTTCTTTTGGTTAAATCGATGGCTCCATTGTGGGAAATCTTCCAAGGTAGGCTGGATAAACACTTGTCTAGGATGTTATAGGATTATTTTTTTTTCTTAGCTTGAATATATGACTTATTAGATTCTTTCCAAATCTTAGATGTGATAGTTTTACAGTAGAAGTAGCTTTACAAATGAGAGATAGCAGACAGATATAAAGACAAAAAGTAAAAGATGAGAGAGAGAGAGAGAGAGAGAGAGAGAGAGAGAGAGAGAGAGAGAGAGAGAGAGAGAGAGAGAAATCTCATATAAATCCGTTTTAGCTGATGAAAATTCATGGTTAAAAATTGAAAGGAAAACATTGAATTATTATAAAATGAGTAGCAAGTAGTTAATCATTCTTCATTATGATATTTTCTTCTTAAAAGTACACTAATAACATGCTAAGGGATGAATTGGACAAAAATATTTAGAGAATGACTCTTGGTTCAGAGACTTCTCAACTTCAACTTGTGAATCTCCATAGTCAGAGACTAAAACTGGACTTCCAACTATTTAGGTAAACAATTAATTTCCCTTCACCTAAGTAACTGTGTATTATGTAATTAGGTGTCCCATTCAATTTTATTTGTTTTTACTTGCAAATAAGAGCCTCCACATTGAGAAAAATGAATGATGTTAAATTCTAACAACCTTATAAATGCAAGTTAGGTCATATATATTTCCCAGTGGTGTCTTAATCTTCTTTAGCCTCAGGATTTAGTAAAGTGTAGTTTTACTAATTATTCTGTTTTTGGCGACCTCCCTGAGGAGCTAGTATTTTCTTTGTGTTATAGTCAACTTCAATGGATCCTTTCTTCACCCCTTTGCTCATACATGATTTCAGCCTTATCTGCCAGAGTTCTTAGGGCAATGGCAGTTTGTACTACAACCATAAAAGGATGTTTGAACATAGTTCTGTTGTATTAATAACACTGACAGGACTTTGGTGGTTAAGTATAGTACTTTTTCCTTCTGGGCTTTCTTTTCTGTTCTCCTTATGACTGAGACAAGTTTATGGACACCAGAATTTACCTGTTTGAATATTGATTGACATTTATCTCCCTTTGGTGTGTGTATATATATATATATATATATATTTATATATATAGAGAGAGAGAGATTATATATATATAAAATCTATCTATCTATCTATATAAAATCTATCTATCTATCTATCTATATATAAAATCTATCTATCTATCTATCTATCTATCTATCTATCTATCTATCTATCTATTATCTATCTATCTATCTAAATCTATCTGTCTATCTAATTCAATCAAATTAAAAATGGAACTACAACTCATTATTCTATATGCACAGAAGTTTTGACTTGATCTTTTCTCACATGAGTCATTTCACCCCTTTCAGTCAGCCTGGAGTCCCCATTGTATGGGGGTGAGTATTGATGGTAGGAGGGTTGTATCTAAATGGCCAGAGGCATACCTTGCTAAAAAGAACAATGCCACCTTATACTATGTACTCAGGAGTTCATCATATTGGTGCTAGATTTAGTTCAGACTCCTGAATGACTTTAATTCTAATTCAATTCAGAGCTCACAAGTTCAAGAAATCCTCCCATTTCAGCCTCCAATGAAAGCAGGGATTACAGATTTACATGACCATACCAGTTGCTTGCACTTGTAGAGCTACTTGAACATTAAACTCAATTCTTTATTCCCACCAGATTTCACTGAAATCAGCTACCCTTCTCTATAATAGCTCATCCTCTTCAGGCTTATAGAATTTGATTATTTTAAAGCTCATTGCAGTTATAAAGAATAACTTGTTGTTTGTCATAAAACATCATTGATTCTTGAAAACTTGACTTTCTTAAAGTTATTTTATTTCTTGCTGACAACTCTAACTTGATTTCAACTGGCTGACTTCTAACTTTGCTGTATTTGACCTATCCCTTACTTGAAAAAGAAATGTGTGAAACTTTTGAATTCTGTCATAACCAAATCTGTTTCAGAGGAAGCAAATATACTGATTAATGCTCTGCTATATAATATGAAGTAGAAGGATTGAGTAGTGGGTGGCAGCAGGTACACTAACTGTGGTGTTCTCTGGAAAGATCTTGTGAGCAGTAATCCAAAGGTAATTGTTACCTTGACAACAACAGGTAATGCCTAGTTACTTGGTATGGACCTCCCCAGGTTCTTGGATCATTTCTCTGATATCGGTGATAGTTTGCTTGTTAAACCTGGATCTGTCTGAGCTTCTATTTCCTCCAAGAAACTGAAGAAACTGGCTTGTGCCCTCTAGGAGTCTGTGTTGTAAGTAAAACTGTGTTTTTTGGTGTCAGTCTGCTTTATCACTCTTATCCCAGACTGGCTTTTCTTTGTAGAGACGGCATGGCTTCTGTGATGACTGATTCAAAGAACTTCCTATCATGTTGTGATTTTTCTCAGGGACATCAGCATTTTGATGATTTTTCATGAGCTAATGCTAAAAATACTGGGTATTGGAAAAATGAGCACAGAATACTTTATTTAAGTGATATAAAGAAATAATTAAATCATGAAAGAAGCTCAATTGAGATCTTAATTGGGAACCATTATTATTACTGGAAATAATCCCCACATTTTGAGGCAGGGTATAATACCTTACTTTCAAGGCCAGACTACAAAATTCATAGTCAGATGTTCATTTAAAAAATACCTTGACTAGCTATGCAAATGTAGCATTTCAATCTCTGATTCCCATGAACTTAATTCACTGTTTGCATATTTTAAAAAATAATCTTGGTACAAGTAAAATTACAAATATATGTTATGACAGAGAATATTCCACACGGACCTTTTTTTTATGAATCAAGATTCTAGTAACAAAGACTCTGATGTAGCTTTTAACTATAAATAAACATAATGGAAACTTGTATGAGATTTTTTATCTTGTTGTTAATGAGCAAATCACTTTACTTTCCCCTTCTTCACATCCCAAACTTTTTTTTAACCTAAATGTTTTTTCTTCTTTCTACCCATTAACCATAACTTCTTTTCTGTAGAATTATAATATCAAAGAATTAGCAATGGGAGGTGTTTGAGAAGGAAACTAGGTCAAGTAGCTCATTTTTCAGAGGTAGAAACTGAGTCATATATAGGCTAAATGACTTTGTGCAGGTTGTAAACAGTTAAGAAGCCCTAAAAACACAGTCTTATCCAAATCTTGCATGCCTTTTATTATATCCAGGAGTTTTCTATCTTGAACTATCTTTCCCCCAAATTCCCATATCTTATTCATTTCCCATGAATTTTAATTACTTAATATGAAAAAATTATCAAATTAATTCACAAAATTTACATGGATATAACTGACACATATGCACATATAATACATAATAATGTATGAATATACACCAATTTTCTATGAAAACAGCTTATTCATAATATGTGAAATAGGCTATAAGTATTCATAGAATTGTAGAGTTGGAATAGGAAGGGACCTGCCTTGGGTCAAACCCAGTCATACATATATTTGGTTATTTATCTGAAAACATTGTGGTTCCAGAAATGAAATGATTGGATTCAGTTCATAAGATCTGAGATGAAATTTAGTTTGAAGTCCTCATATACTAGACTCAGTGCTCCTGTCAATATAGTATACAATTTCCATGAAAAAATAAGATGTAAGGATTTTAAAACACCAAAATAGTTGATCAGGAAGAAAATGTGACTTACAAAAAAGAAAACATGGTAAATGCATTGAGGAATCAAATTATCTTATTTTTTCCAGCTTATATAATATGTAAATTCGGGAAATTCAAAATATCCTGTCTCTTCCTGACATTTCTACCTTCTTTTATCTCCCAATGTCTGTCCAAGCTTATATTCATTGCTTCCAAGATGCTATCTATTCATCTAATCCTCTGCCATCATTCTTCTTTTTCTGTCAGAATTTCCAAGCATCAGGGCCTTTTCCAATGGATCTTATTGTCTTCTGATTACAAAGTCACAGTTGGAAAAGGAGTACTACAAGACACCATCAGTTCTTCTTATGTTGTTCTGTGTCCCTTGGAGTTATCTTGAATCCTTGCATTGCTGATAATAATTTGTTGTTTCTTATGGTACAATAATATTCTGTTATATATACCACAAATTGTTCTGTCATTTCCCAAATGATGACCATCCCTTCATTTTCCAAATCTTTGTCACCACAAAAGAGCAACTTTATTCAAGAGTGTCCTTTCTCCCATCTTTGATGTCTTTGGTATATAGCCCCAATAGTGGTATTGCTGGGTCAAAGAGTTTGC